>NC_054744.1:11701641-11966641 GCF_018143015.1 Lytechinus variegatus
GGTCGACTAAATGCCTGGCTCACAGGCATAGGTGCCATGGACAGGGAATGAGTCTCAGACTTTAAAATGTCTAGTCAAGCCTCAGACCACTTGATGGCCACTGCATATCCAATTTAAATACTTTTAAGCTGATTAATTTTAAGGTCGATTGTCAATATAATAGATGTGTGATTCCAAATCCTAACTGCATTGTCATATCCAGATCGCCTCATGTGTCAGTTGAAAAAAAATCAGAATATACAAAGTCAAGTTGATCTGCACCAAAGAAAACTTGATACATCTTTTAGTAAATGAAATAGTGAAAATTGAATTTTGCACTTGAATTATACAGCACAAAGTATTCAACAACGTATCTGTGATACTTTCAAATCTTACTATATTTGCAACTTTAAAACCTGATTTCCTCAAAAAAATTTATTGTCACAAGTATTTTTTGTGTTGGTCAAGAAGGTCACATGTCTGGAACAATGAAGTTAGATAAACCCTTGCCAAGTACAGTTAGAGCATACCGCAACCAATATTTGTCTCTCATCTAACATACTATATCTCATACACAATTTAATTATAAATTAATTATGTCAGGAAATAAGGGTAACAAGTAGAGCGCCTCTTGCAGTCTCACCTGCATTACGCGATTCAATATAGCAGCAGTGCTGACTTTGAAAACTATTATAAAATATTAATTCACAAAAACACCATTCATATAATGATACAATAAGCTGTTCATTGACCCTAAATGACATTTGACCTTGATCATGTGACCTAAGACTTGTCAGTGATACTTGATCACCCCTCTGTCCACAATTCATAAACTATATCCATAAACTTTGAAAGTTATGATGGCAATTTCATAATTACTTCCAACATGACCAAAGTCATTAACCTCAATGACCTTTGACCTTGGTCATGTGACCTGAAAATCAAACAGGATTTTCAGTGATACTTGATTACTCTTTATGTCCAAGCTTTATAAATAAGATCCATAAACTTTCAGTTATGAGGGTAATTAAACAAATACCAACAACTTGGCCAAAGTTCATTGACCCTAAATGACCTATGACCTTGGTCATGTGATGTTCAGTAATACTTAATTAAACTTATGTCCAAGTTTCATGAACTAGGTTTATATACTTTTTAAGTTATGCTGTCATTTCAAAAACTTAACCTTTGGTTAAGATTCGATGTTGACGCCGCCACTGCCGTCGGAAAAGTGGCACCTACATATAGCCTCACTAAGCTATGCTGGTGAGATAAAAATTGTGAGAAATACAAACCTGTTGCATCTGTTGTTGAAACTGTTCAAGCTCTTCTGCGTTCAGGGTCAAAGAAGGCAGTGTCTTGGCCTCAATGGTCCATGCAACAGGGGGAGCCTGCGGGACGATGACCCCACCATCCTGCTGTTGAACCACTGCAGGAACTGTTGGCACAGATTCACCAGATGGTTGCACCTGCTGGTGTATCTGTTGTGGTGGAGGATAGGTTTCTTGTGATAGAGGTTGACCAGTTGCCTGACTTGTGATTGCTTCTGATGCTGCCTGGATACTTGATTCTCTTTCCTCAGGTATTGATGCAGACATCACCGTTGCCTGTATGGTGGATGCTGTTGTCTCTGCTGCGGTAGCTGCAGTAGCTTCAACGACTGTTGTAGCTGGAGTTTCCATGGGTGCTGCATCTGCTGAAGATGTTGCGGCCATCATGGATGATAGAACTTCTCCGAGCCGAAACTTGGATGATGTGGAAGCCTTAGAAGTAGGTGACGGGGCGGACAGCATCCCAGAGTAGGAAGAAGGCATGGTGTAGAATTTGGATGGGGAGAACTTCTGCTTCTGATTCATCAAATTGTTTAGGGCTGACTGAGGTTCTTGGTCAAATTGGTTCATGTCAAAATCATCTAGCCAGTCCACTTCATCTCCATACTGTGAGTGAAAAAAATATATATATATTTAGGATACAACATTCCTCTCTAGAACATCACACATTCAATGACACATGCATTTTAATTGATTATGTCAAACTATCAGTATGTCTGAGGAACTATAAAATACTTCCAACATAAAGTTAGATCTTTTGATTAATTTTTTTTGGATACACACATAAATAATAAAAGATAAAGTGCACAAAAGCAAGATTTATCTCAAATGTTGTGTCATGAATGACTGGATATTTCTTTGACAAAAAACAAACAAAATACTTACAGCTTCGACAACCTCATCCAGTAGCTCATTCAGCTCTTTCTCTGTAGATTAAAAACAAATGCAAATCGTGAAAAACATGGAAAATATGCCCCCCAAATATTGCAGATTGTTTAATTCCCCCCCCCAAAAAAAAAAAAAAATATGCCAAAACATCATAATGTTATATTTAAGACAGAAGCCCGTATTCTGAAGTCAGGTTTGATTTAGTTTTAACTATGGATAGCCAGTGGTGGCATAAATAAGAGTAATTTCAATATATCAGTTCTATTTTCTCTAAAATCATTCTTAACTGTTTCTTCACCATTCACAAGTTAGGAAAGAGCACAGTTTACACAAGACACAAACAATGTAAAGACAATTTCGACGTATTTGGCTTTCCATAATTTAAGCACAGAGTTAGATGATGGTCTATGTTAAACCTGACTTCAGAATACGGGCCAGAGGGGCTAAGGTATTTGGTCCTACTATCATCGCGACTGTGCAATGGATTTGGCCTGGTGGGAGAATCACCTCCCAGCAACAAGTAGATGAAAGGTTCAAATCCTACTGGTTCCAAGATTTTTTTTCCGACTTATTTTTCAAATCGAATGTGCGACATTATTCATTGGGTGATAGCTATAAATGTCTTGACATTATTTGACATAAAACTGATTCAGATCTACTTCGGTCTGGATTGATAAAAAGAAAGACTTACTGCTGACACGCACAGCCCTATCTGTCCTGAAATCCTCTCTGTCAAGAGTTTCTTCTTCTGCAAGAAAGTTGTATTCTGGGTCATTCTGTTCATCATCAGTTGGCTCTGTGTTAGCAGTATCTGTAAATAAGACAGAAAAAATATGATTATTATTGTACAACGCCTACTTAGCTTGTTGTACACAAGCAAATGGGAGGCTGAATGTCAAACATTCGTACCGTTGCACACAAGACGTACCATCCAAAATGTTCCGTTGCACGACTTTAGGTGACGTCACAATATGATTTAATTACAGAAAGAGGAAGGGGAGAAGGAAGGAGAACAAAAAGTAGAAGGGGAGGAGGAGGGGGAGGAGGATGAAGGAAAAGATAAAGTAGAGGAAAAAGTGGGAGAAGAAAAACTAGAGGAAGAGGAGGAAAGGGGAGGAAGGGGGAGGAGGAGAAGAGAAAGAAAGAGGATAAAAGGCAGAGGAAAAGGAAGAATGGGAAGGAGTACATAAAGTATCCGAATACCTTCAGTCTTGTAGAGTGATGCAAGCCACTTCTTCCATTCACTGTCTTCATGATCCGACTCATACACATCACTCACATCATTGGTGTCATGTTCAGCATCAGGAGCTACAAAAGAAGCTTCTATGACCTCAAGGGGTTTGTCGATAGTTAGCTTTGATCGGGTGCGATGGGCAATTATGTTGGCCTCCTGGCAAATGGATAATGAATGAAAAATGGGATTGTCATTCAATATGTACGTGAACCATACTATAAAAATCACTACAGCTTTCACAACATAAAATATATAAACAAGTCACTGATATGAGCCTTGAAGGAAAGAGATCTTGATAGGTTCCTATTAAATTTAACATATGCAGTTTTTATTTTATTACATTATTTTCAAGATAGGAGGTAGACCTATCTCTTCAGAAATTATCAGTGAATCTTTAACTTAAAGGGGAATGAAACCTTTGGAACAAGATAGCTTGTGTGAAAACAGAAAAATCAAAGAAACAGATCAATGAAAGTTTGAGAAAAATCAGACAGATGAGATAGTTATGAGCATTTGAATATTGCCATCACTAATGCCATGGAGATCCTCAAATTGGCAATGCAACAAAGATGTGTGATTTCACTTGTGAACAACTCTCCCCATCACTTTAATTGCCTCTTTTATCACATCTATCAGTAGATCATGTGTTATTTCTATAGGAGGACATGTAATACAGATTTTTAAATACATCATGGATAAAGAGTTTGTATCACCATCAGAAAAAGCAAAAAGAGACATGTTGAGGGTATTTCATAGTCCATCAAAGGAAAAGTTATTCACATGTGACATCACAAATCCTTGTCGCGTTGCCAATGGGAGGATCTCCATGGCATTAGTGATTACAATATTCAAATGCTCATAACTTTCTCATTATTTGTCCGATATTTCCTCAAACTTTTTTTTGTACTTATTATATGATTTTTCTGTATCGACACAAGCCTACTTGTTCCAAAAGTTTCATTCCCCTTCAATCATAAACTATGTTTTTCTACAACATAGATCCACTAATAACCTCATTTTAGACATTGTTAAATTTTTGAAAACATCAATTTGCATCCTCACCTGCTTTGTGACAGCTGCCAACTCCCTTAGAAACGCATCATCATCCCCCAGCCTGTCAGGGTTGATGGGAGGGGGAGGCGGTCCCATGGGTACAGGGGCAACCTGCATGTGCTTGGCTATGGGTCTGGGTATGGTCTTGGGTGTGTTTATGGTGGGGGTGGGGGCATGGTCAGGGGCTGGGGTAGGGGTGGGGCTGTCCTCCATCTCACTCTCATTGATGCTCTGTTGTACGGATCGGGGAGGGGTACTTGCACACGGAGAACCAAAATCGCTCATCTGAGATGTGACACTCTCATAATCACTCTCCTCTCTCTTAGTGAAAATCAAATACGGCAACTTTCAGGTAATGTGAGAAATACAACTAGAAATATAATAGTCAGCGTTGAAAAAAAAAACAGGTAAAAAAATGTAGTTTTTTTTTCTCCACTCACAGATTGCATGATAAAAGAAATTAACGTGCATTGAATTACAATTGAAGGTGATCGAAGTGTCTCGCATCCATTCTTCTTAAAGTATAAAGAACTATTATGTTATACATGTAGTTGGTTGATATCCTTCACAAAAATGTAACTTGAATTTGATAACAAATACCCCAGAAATCTTATACAGTGACATCAAAGATTACTCAATAAATATATATTTACTACAATAAAAAAAAAATTTACAGTGAAAAGACAATCTTGTTGAGTAATGTGTCTCAGGTAATGGCCAATGTTTGATAATTTCATTTTTTTAAAGTCCTAATTGCTGCCTTGTTTCTTAGGGTTTTAGACCCAGATATTTGAGAGTGAAGACCATACCATCATGAGTTCATCCAGGTTGGGATCATAATCCTCATCATCTGAAGAAGTATCATCGGAGAAGTTGATCTCGATGAATCCAGGAGTTGCTTTCTTGTTTTTCACAGGTGACAGCGGCCACACATAGGGCATCTAAGAGAAGAGATAATTGATTATCATAGAGTAGTTAGCATCACTGAAGCATTGTAAGACGATAGGGAAGAGCAGGGTGCTACATAAGCACTTGCCCGATTGCCCGGGGCAAGTATAAGTTAGAGTCGGGCAAGTGTTTTGAAGTAAAGACCAAAACTACTTGCCCATATTGGGCAAGCAAAATTCTCACAGTAGAATGACCAAAATAGGGTCGATATGACATATTGACCCTAATTTTGGTCATGGCAGGCAAGATAAAATCACTTTTGAAAAATAAATGCAATAACAAGGTAGATCAGTTCATGTCAAAAGAGAGAAAAAATGTCAATTGTTTATAAAACCGCAAAATGTTTCTTTTCAAGAGGTAAAACTTTTTTTCAAGGATTTTTTCGGGCAAGTGAAATAGATTTTTGGCAAGTATATTCCAATTTTTTAAAAATTTACTTGCCCGAATGGGCAAGTGCTTCTAAAAGCACCCTGGGGAAGAGGTGGATGACTTCAAGGTTATCTCCAACTCTACAATCATCACTAAATTTAAGATCCAGTGATGCATTAATATGGTTACAGAAATCCAATATTTTTTTTAAGCAGGTGTTTCTGCATTTATTAATAATAATAAATCATAGTTACAAATTCGTAACAATAATAATAATATTGTACTTAAATAGCGCATAATATTTGTGATCTCTATGCACTCAACACATGAATTATTTATTACATAAAAAAAATTAAGTGATTTATTGATATAGTTTTCATTGAATTAAAATATTATTCTACATTAAACTAAGTATTGTGCTACATTGTAATATACATTAAATTCACATTACACTGCATTCTATTTGCTAACACATGATAATATATTACATGACATATCATTACATGGTATTAATTTGGTAATGAACATATTGAATAAAATTATATTAAACTATATTACGCTACAACAATGAAAAAAGATAGGTCTTGATTGATGTCTTGAAATTAGCTGTTGAAGTGGTTTCACGTAGATATAACATCAAACATACATAATGATCAAATTGCAAAGGTGATAATTGTATAGATATAGAAATAATTCATGTAAATAAAAAAAAAAAAAATAAAGATACAGAATGTGGGGTTCAATTTATATACCCGGGCAGATGGCTTCAAAATATATATTTTTTTAGGGATGGGGTGGTTCCTAATGACCGCAATGGAAGGGGTATATTTTCTGCACACATATTTTGAAGCTATCTGCCCGGGTACATAAATTGAACCCCGCATTCTTTATTTTTATTTTTTTACAAGTAGATCATTTCAATTTTTTTTTTCTCTCTTCTCTCTCTCTCTTAGTTTAATGATTTCTAATTTGTATATTTTGTATGTTCTACATTGTAAAGCGCTTTGATATGATGTCATATAGAGTGCTATATAAGTTTAAGTTATTATTATTATTGACCATATACCTAGAATACTCATTTAAGATTATTATAAATGGTAGCCTGGCAACTGCATATTTAGTATTACAAACGAGTTCTAGAAACATAACATGTCAACTACCATCTATAAACTACACACAGAAAACAATCAGATGTCATCCCAAATACTTACATTGCCAACCTTTTCTGTTGCTTCTTTTAGCTTTGCTCTTGTCAACTTTGGTGTCTAAAATAAAAGTGAACAAAAGTGATTAAAGATTTTTTTCAAATATCAAAGTTGGAAGTAGATATGGTACAAACTGAATCATTTTCCCCAAATATGATAATAATCTAAGAACAATGACCATAAAAAAATTGTGTAGACTATAGTCATACTTCTTGTGTATGAGAGAGGTCCTACATTTTTGTGAGTTGGTGAATATGTGAATCCTAGGACACACTCGACACTCTCCTCAGTGAAAGTAAATTACACTACATTAGGAAAGTAAAATGAAAAGTCACAGTAAGTTGAAAAGCATATACTCTTTTAGAGACTCATCTTGTATTATAAAACCCAAAATTGCCTCTCCCAACAAAATTAGAACTCATAAACCGTATATACCAAGATGTAACTTTAGATCATCCTCACAAAATCTTCTCTCTCTTCCCTCCATCAATACAAATACCAAAGGCCATACAGCCCTTTCGTTATCAGCCCGTGTAGTAGTAGAATATATTTATTAGAATTTATTTTGTGGTCATTTATCTTACAAATTAAGACATTAATGTAAATTCTTCATTACAGTCAACAGAGAGGGGTATTTCTGAGCACCATAACAAAAATTGTGCTTCTTTTATAATTTAAGATCTCATCTTGATAATGACCTTACATGGGCTGCACTTGATTTCAATTTTCAGTTAAAATGGGACCCCAGTTTGCATGAATGAGATAAAGAATGACCAAACAGCTTTGAATTCTAAATGAATGATGCTGTAATTGTGCATTTGGAAATACATGTACATCAGAATTTGACTACAGAGCTCTTTTTATTCAGGGTTCCCACAGAAATTTGACAGAATTCCATGACTTTTCCATGACTAAATTGTTGCTTTCCATGACTTCCTGTGATGTCCCAGGAGTTATGTAGAATTTAGGATGTCACAAAACTGGGAAAAATGGAAATCATGAACACTGTTTATAATAGCAGAACATGAGAGTTGCGAGACACGACAAACTGGAAAGCTGACATAGTCAAGAGGTAAATGCAATTCTATGACTTTTCACCTATTTTCCAAATTCCCTGACTTTTATCTGACTTTCCATGAATACAAATTTTTCCAGGATTTTCCATGACTGTGGGAACACTGTTATTGTGTAATCAGGATAACTACCACTTGTTGTAAAGTACATGTAAGCTCTAATCCAGTGTTTTGAAAATTTGATATACTTAAGCATGCACCCACACACACATAAAACCACATAGATGCATAGCAAAACAAATTTAAAAGGAAGCACTCACATAAGGGGCAGGCTCTTGTTCAATCTCTACCAGCCCAGCATCTTTCATTGTATTTCTCACCATTGACAACACATGTTCGTTGGTTATCACATGCTAATGAAGAAATAATATACGTAAGAGAAATAGAACAAGGTGAATGAGTGAGAGAGACATTTTAAAATTTTGTTGTTTAAAATATATACAATTTTAAATCAATAGACATACATGGCATGACAAATCATTGAAACTTGAATTCTGTAGCTTCATTTTTTTTCAATGAATACTAATATAGGAAATCCATGAAATATGAATAAACTGAAAATACTGGTTAGATTTGTTTAATAATCTGAATGTCAGATATTATTACAAATTATGTATTTAAAAACACTTTCTTTTGGTCCCTAACATGCACACAGACTGAAACCCGATGCAGTACTGAAGTTCAACTCCCCCCCCAAAAAAAAAGAAATACTAGATACTTCTACAAATAACCTTTGTCTGAGCCAGTCAATTCAGACTCTTCTATTAATGGTAATAAAATACTTTACTTACGTGTAAAATGCTTTTGACATTGATCGCAGTTAGGTTGTTCTTTGCTGCATTTTCCTCCAGTTTCCTTTCTAAATCATTGTCAAGATCAAGTGCTTGGTTGACGACTGGCATCATGGTACGTTGCTTCTTCCGAGCAAAGGTAAGCTTTTTCTTCTTCCGCTTTTTAGATCTGATTGTCTTGGGACCAGTACTAGGAGTCTGGTTCAGGGACAAGTCTGTCTCTGTGGTCTCATTGTAACTGGTAGAAGGGGTGCAGTGACTGGCCGATGGGGTGCACTGGCTGGCTGAAGGGGTGGAGTGACTACCCGGAAGAGGGCATTCACTAGTAGAGGGAGTAGAGTCTACTGGCAAGAAGTCCCCCACGATATCTACCTCACTACCCAAGTCTGCAGGATGCCTGGTCCTGTCCACATCATCAAAGGCCTTTATAGGAATGGCTTCAACACCTGGAGATCCCCCAGACCTTGGAGTACCAATGACAAGCTTACCATCTTCGCTATAAGCAGGAGATTCAGTCAACATGGGCTCATCCAACATCTCAGAATCCTTTCTTGGTGTTGATGGCTGGCTATCGAGTCCTTGATCAATGAGAATTTTCACACCCTCCTTCCCCATGCTAGGACAACTCTCTTTAGCAGAAGACATGGATATCATTGGTTCTTCATGCTGGCTTGTTTGAACATTAATACAAGGGTTATCACTAGATGGATGAATACTGTGTATTTTGCTTTGCTCTCCTCCAAGGCCTGCAAGTTGCACATCTTTGTGAACTTCCTGAGGACAAGCTGCTACAGGTGATGTTGCTACATCTCCCACAGTATCAGTATTCTTCTTTGTTTCAGGCTGGTGAGCTGAACCATCAGAGAATTCCAAAGCTTTGAAAATTCCTACTCTTTCTACATCATCACCACTGCCAATGGTACTTCTCTCTTCTGCATCCTGTGATGATTTCCCTGTATGGGATTCTGCCTTCGCCTCTTCAGAAACACCTTGGGATTCATCTGGACATTCCTTGCCTTTACCAACAAGACCCAGGGAGTTGCTGTCTTCAGATTGTTCAGTCTGGTCCTTTCCGTTGTCATCATCCATGGTAATCCATTAACTGGTTTCAAGTGGTCAGAACTAGCATGATCATTGAAGGTAAATATGTCATCTTGGCACTTCAGAATGTTCTCTTCACCAGTGACCTGAAACTTGACATAGAAAACAATACAAAAATGTTTCTTCTGCTTTATTGTCCTGGGATAGTATTCTGAGGTCCATTTTATCTTGGATAAAATAATTCCTTAAAATAATTCCTTCTTTTTTTTATCTCTGTTTCAATCAGTGAGATGAAATACCTTTGAATGTCTCTCCAAATTGGTATTCAGAAATCATTTCCTTAATTTTATTTCTGTAAGATACACCAACTTACATAAAGCAATGTCCACTGAGAAACACTATTTATTGGCACTCTAATTCTAATAACAAATTGAGAAGAGCAAAGGAGAGTGCGTTTTTTCCCAGACTCCAAATGCACTGCGACTGTACAGGTTTTTTTTTTTAAATTGACAAATTTGCTGATATGAAATCAAGTAGAATACAAATTACAAATATAAATACAAGTCTCAATAATTAAATAGTAAATACAAAGTAAATAACGTATGATAAATTATTCAAATTCGCAATTGTACCAGGTCCATTGCTTAATGGGCAAATAGCAGGATATGCACAGTACATACATGAGTAATTAATAGACAGATACAATAGGTCGCATTTCAGAAGTTGGTTATGCAAAATGGTGGCAGATGAACAAATTTCCATGCAGTGCCATGGATAAATATATAAATCACCCATTTTGAGATGTTTACAAGAAAAGGCAAAGAGTGAGTCTGTGTCCGATGGTAAGTTTAATCCCTGTAGAGTACGCTTAATGTCTTTTTTTACATGACGTGGTGCCTTTTTACCAAAAGTGACACAGTTTGTCACTGGTTTTTGAGAGCGACTGATGGGTCAGGTAGGTGTAGAGGGTAGCAGTAGTAAAGTATAGTGGAGCCTACATGAACCAACTCACTCATAGTGCGAAGTTAGCTATACTACTAATTTTACACTACAAATGTGATTTCACAATGGATTTTGGAAGGTTGTTAAACACCGCTTTAAAACAAAAATATTTGCTGAAACTCTTTTTTGCTACTTATCGGGGCATCTTATAGGGACAGTGATTTTCTGTTTAAAAAAAAATGCCTTTTCCATTTCAGAAAATCTCAAATTCCGTTTCAGCATGTCGGAAAACGGTAATTCCGTTTCCCCCATTGACTTTGTACACATGGAAAAGTGACAATTCCGTTTACACATTGAATAGCAAAATCACAGCACGTACACTAGCACTGGTCAAAATTTGTATCTGCTACTGTACCAACAACATAATAGAATCCGTTCTAATCAGATCTATGCGGGTGCATGAGATTTTTTTCAAACATATTCAGCATGCATACATCCTCACCTTTCATATTATTAGCATTATTTTATGGTGCAATTAAATTTCATCAATAATTTTTGGGGGTTTGGACGTCCTTATCACCAGTCAACGACTTTTGCCAATCCGCCATCTTGGATTTTAAGACCACGATATCGTGCTGTTACATCTTCAAACGTAGAGGGCAGCAACACACGACCGTGTAATTGGAGCGATATGTGTGCATAGCGCATGTGAAGCCCAACCCGGCCGGCCGGTACAGGTACGGGCGTGGGCTGTGGGGTACAATCGAGTGTGCTGGTGTCGAGTGCAGTCACGATGTGTGAATTGTCATGATTGCAGCGAAGTGAGATCGTGTTTTCACGGGTTTTGTTGCCATTTAATATTCTAATTTTGTCGTGATTTTGGAGTAATTTCTATTGCTATTCTGTGTATTTTGAGGGAAAATACGTTGTCAGTGATTTTCCGTTTGAAATGCCACTTTCCGTTTCAAAAGGCCCTTTCCGTGAATTCCGTCCGTTTTCAACGATCGCAGAAAATCACTGTCCTTAGATTTAGCATTGTTAACCCCCTAATGGCAGATGCACGATTGCTAACCCAGGGAGCCCAGGGGACTATTGAATGAAATGGTCTTTCGTAGAACCGTTCTACACAAGAACAAGATATCGCTAAACTGTTTCACAAAGCCGATTTGGGCAATACAAAGAATGGTCCTTGGAAAGACACCTCCAGACATGTCCTACTAGGCATAATCTTCTTTGCACACCGCCGCCACCGTCGGCATTTAATGAGAGAAAATGACGCCAAGCCACACTGACATCATGGACATAGGCCTATCAACTTTAAACATTTTTTTGGGTTGCACTCTGATGCATTTTATCTGGGATGGCGTCAAGTTATTTTTACATGGGGGCTAGTTGTCATCAATTTCAGGTCGTCTTTTTGCATGGCAAACAACGTCAACGGATGTCATTTTTAATTAACTTCTGCGTGGGTAATTGTAGGACCATACATTATTACATAGGCCTAATTGTAGGCCCAAATATTTTTTTAATGTCATGTTTATGTTTCCTTTTATTCTCCCTCCGTCTTATCCCCACCCCTTTTCCATTAAAAAAGTAAGATTGAGACCCCAACCCTAGTCCCGTGTCTCCCTCGTTTTTGCACGGTCGACTCCTGGGCTCCGGCCCCCCCTTCGGCTTCGCTTCGCGGGCCGGAGCTCCCTGGGTTTTTTTTAGTTCAGCTCAGATCGAAATGATAAAGGGTAGGCCTACGTCTAATTACAAATTAAAGGTCATATAGTACTTAAACTTTGGGTAATTTTATACTTACGAATAGCGGAACATTATGGAGTCAGCTGGGCAGGTTTTTTTTAGCCAAGACAGCTACAGTTTTCCAATTAAATGTCGTGAAATTTCGACCCTTTTTACCGTTTACCTTTCATTTAGCGCGCCGGTAACGAGACATTTACCTTTCTTTAATTTTGGAGCAAATATAATTCGACCCCGTCACTCGCATCAGCTCGGCCAACACGCAGGAGGTTCTAGACTGTAAGTTTTTTTTTTTTTTGAGACAGAGGGGGGGGGCTTCTTCTTCTTCTTCCATTAGTTACATCCCTCTTGTAGAGTATTGTCGTACTTGCGCAGAACAGGCTTCTGGGGCTTTTGACAACTCTGACAAAACCGTCAGGTTTAGAGTTGAACCTTAAATTTTGTGGCATTATTGTTATTCGCCCGGTATTCGTGCTGGGTGAAGTATACTGTGAGGTAAATAAAAATAAATCAACTGAGCAGTCTGCTATATAGTTGCAGGAGATCAATGACTAATTCCTATACTCACTCAGTTAGGACAAGACCACCCCATCAAAATATTGATTTGAAAAAGAAAAAAAATCCCAAAAGCACTATACATTAGTTTACATTGAAAATTTCATCTAATCGCCTGTAAAATGAGAAAGTTATGACATTTCAAAGTTTTGCTCAATTTCACAAAACAGTTATCCTGGTGGGTATGCAAATGAGGAGACTGATGACATCATCCACTCACTATTTCCTTTGTATTTTATTATATGAAATAGGGAATATTTATTTTTCTCCTCATTTTCAAGTGAAACAACGATTAATTCCTCCCTATAACGAGTGTGGAATGAGCATTGTTTACCAGATTGTTTAATAGTTTACTTCAGTCAAGTTGATACTTATTGAATCTATACAAAATTGAATATTGTATAATTCAAACAATAAAAACATAAAATGTGAGTGATCGAGGGACATCATTGACTTTCTCATTTGAGTTGTGCATATCACTGTTTTGTGAAAAATAAGCAAAACTTTAAAGTGTTATAACTTATTTTACTTCCAATTTTGATGAAATTTTCAGCATTTTGCTAGTTTGATTGTTCTCTACTTTATTCGAATCAACATTTTTCTGGGGTGGACTTAACCTTTAAGAGAGTTTTGATATCAGGGATTTAGATATTATTTTGCGATCGAGGGAGAGTTTAGCGACCGATCGAGCGAGGAAATTCTCGAATTTGAATAGTAAAAATTTTGAGTTAGAGCAGATGACGATACACGACGACGATATGGAATATTTCCCATAATTGGCCCATATCTATTTTTTTCTTTGTGGTCATTTTTTTTTTTGGGGGGGGCTTGAGAGATTTTGCGATTTTTTTTTGAGTGGGGGGGGGAGCTTCAGTCCCCAAAGCCCCCTCCCCCTAAAACCGCTCCTGGCAGGTGCGGGGTTTTTTTTTTTGGGGGGGGGGCTCCTGGGGGCTTGTAATTTTTCGAGGTTGGTTTACTCAATATAATGAAAATTGCCTATTGTAGGAAGCATTATACTGATCAAGCCGTTAGTATAAAAAACATTCCTAGTATCATGCGTTGGAGCGTACAGCGACCGAGCGAAAAAAATATAAATTTTCAAAATCCTTGAGAATTTTCATCAATACCATGCATCGGGGCCTGATGGGTGTTATAAATGTTGATGATGACATTAACGATATGGGGGGGGGGGGGTAGGACCATCGAGGTGCATGGATTAACGTATTGGGTAGGATCATGAAATGGGTTTGTGTTATTATTCTCTCTATACAGGCGTTTTTTTTAAGAGCGAGGTGAAGTATACTTGAAGGGGGGGGGTTGCAATATATTGCAAAAGAGTTTAGAAAATCATATACTCACTCTTTGAGAGAGCATTAATGCTTTCAGCATTTGTAGATATTATTTTGTGAGCGAACCTTTAGCGACCGAGCGAAAAAAAAATCGAATTTGATTTTAGAGCACTTGACGACATGAATGAAATACTGCTTTAAGCAATATACAGTGCGTATCAAAAAAAGTTTACACTTTGAAAAAGCCCTGGGAATTAAAAAAAAATACAACATGTGGGTAATTTTTTCACATATAATCTTGGGTTTGGGTCGCATCTATCAAATGAAAGTAAAAGTTTTGTCAGAATGTTACACTTGAGTGAGCACTGTCCATTTGTGTAAAGCTCGCACAAATCTGATTGCGCAGAAATGCTTGTTTTCATGCTGTGTCAAAGGGCGAAATCAAACTTACCCTGCGAAACATTTCTCATACATTTCCCTTGCACTTTTAGCCAATTGAAATAAAACGGACATTAATACATTTTGTAACAATTTTGCCACCCAAATTGAAATTTCAACAATTAGTAAGCACAACCTTTACCCTTTTTGTGCCAGCTGTATCTG
The DNA here is from genome assembly GCF_018143015.1 of Lytechinus variegatus. NCBI lineage: Eukaryota > Metazoa > Echinodermata > Echinoidea > Temnopleuroida > Toxopneustidae > Lytechinus > Lytechinus variegatus. Next base: position 11,716,689 of record NC_054744.1, read on the forward strand.
AGGACATATTAACTGAATCTGAACAAAAGTTTATATCAGACATCTCCAGCATTTTTTCACTAGGTTTTTATCATTGAAAGTGGGTTTACATTTCATATTTCATTTAATACTTATTTCTCCACACTTTCCCAAGCTTGGCAATGATCAACAAAATGAAAATCAAGCTTAAGCCATTCCATGTAAATCACAGCTCAGTGTAAAGCAAATATCGTCACGATGGCCTCGGTGTGTGGGGGAGTGGGGTGGGGCAAAATACACTCTTCGAAGTGTTTTGGGCAAGGAAACAAGTAAACAAAGGTAGACGATTTCTTCAAATCAATTTTATTAATAGCTCAGTCCCACGTGTTCTTCTTGATTAAGGTTTACTTTTATTCGCATAAATATTTAAAACTTCTACGCAAATCATTTTCACTAACTTTTCAAAAGTAAGTGGTGCTCACTCAAGCGGAGATATTTTTCGACAGTTATATCGTCATTTGCTTATATGGATCTGTACCAATGTTAAAATGTGGAAAAATCTTCAGGATATTACAAATGTATATGATTTTACAGGATTTTTTCAAAGTGTAAACTTGTTTTGATACGCACTGTATCCTTAGGGCCTATATACATAATCTTTTTTTTTCTTTGTGGTCGAAAAATTTTGGGGCTTGAGCGATTTTAAGGGGGCTTCAATTCCCAAGCCCCCCCCCCCTTACTCAGGCTAGTCCACTGGGAAAAACCCTTCATTCGAGTTAAGGGTCTGAATGTGTAGCCTACTCATGCCTTGTGCATGTATGAAGGCCCTCTCGCTCAGCAACAGCAAATTTTGTATGTGTTATAGTTTTTGCGTGGAGGCACATGCACTTGCTGATCAAAGTTTCATTCAGGATGTGCCTGCAGACTACCCCACTCCCTGAGACCACACCTTCAAGGAAGAGGAGGAAAAAAAAGAGAGAGAGGCCGGGGGCGGGGGAGGAAGAGAATAAAAAGAGAGAGGAAACTGAGGGTGAAAGGAATAGAAGAGAGAGAGAAAGAGGGGAAAGGAGACAAAAAGAGAGAGAGGAACAGGAGAAAGGAAGAGAAGGAAAAAAGAGAGCAAGAGGGGAAAGGAAGAGAAGGAAAGAGAGGGCAAGATTGGGTAAAAATAAAAGAAAAAAAGTACAGTTAGACCCTAAAATCTGGACACTCTATTCATGTTCTTATTAAATCATGAAAAGGATTGGGAATTGGGTATCCTGCTACAATAATAATGCAAGCGCGAAGCGCGAGCAGAATTTTTTTATTCAGATCTGAAACTGGAAAATTTAAGCAAAATTATGTTTTAAATAAATAACAAGCTGCGAATCTCAGTAAAAATGCGTGCGCATGTTTTAATGAGCGCGAAGTGCGAGCCATAATCTGAACTTGAAGGGTCTACAAGCACTGTGTGAGAAAATTCTGAAGTGGATCCTGGATATGGATCGCACTTGATATGATGTGAGTGCAAAGCGCGAGCTGATCTATTATTTTTACCTATATAGATCCGGGACTGTCATCATATGAAAAATGATGATGACTATCTTCCCATTCCTCTTCCTATAAGCGCGACATACTTCCGGGCCGATTTATTTGATACTAGAGTGTGTGCAGGTCGACATATTATTATGGTCCTAGACAATTTCGAGAAGAGGTCGACTGCCCTCTTTTGTCGAAAATAAAATATGAGCTGGATCACAAAAATTTGCTGTAAACGTGTCCCTTCCCACCGTACCTGTGTATAAACCGGTAATAATTTCCAGACTTGTTCTTAATTTAACATCAACTGGATCTTGCTTTAAAATTAGGGAAGGGATATTTCCTCTTGGATAGAACTAATTGAACTGTCAACCTAGTTGTCACTAGCTATCATAAATCAACGACTTTTGGAGCGTTCTTTGGTTGACATCTCCGCCGCAGTCCGCATCTCCGACCGAGTCCGAGTCGACCGACTCCGCCTCCGGTGCACTGCAGTCACACAGTCACTACGGTAGTCGGTATACGTTAGCGTAGTGTTACTGTGTTAGTGTTAGAAATAGAAACTGTAAGTTCACATTACTTTGCTGCTAGCTAGGCCTACTAGCTGCTTCGCCTCTGCACTGCTGCTGGCCTACATGTAGCCAGGCGGCTTCTTGAGAGTAAAAATAATTTACGGAGCAACGACAAGCGAAGCGTAGGCTTACTCTCAATGAAGCCAGGTTTATGTCTCTCATTCACCTACGGCTACACGTCACACGAAGGACACAAAAACCTGAAACTTTCACCCCCAAGATTTCTACTTTCCTTCTAAAAGATCTAGCCCTAAAAATCATGTAATACATGGGATAAAACTTCATTACCGACATTTCTACACTCTCATAAAAAAAATGTGAAAAAAAAGGGAGAGACTTGCCCGATGTTTATGCCACCATCTTGTTTCCTATTGTTCTTCGCCAATGTAACGCTTGGTGACAGCACGCAATTTGCGCGCAGAAATGTTGGAAATGAAGTTGAACCCCATGTACATGTTTGAGGGCTAGATCTTTAGAGGGAAAGAAATCTGGCTGGGGGGCGAAAGTTTCAGCCTTTATTCAGGTTTTGTGGCCCTACGTGGGTGAATATGGCTTGGCGTCCCAGGCGTCAGTGGGGAGTAAGCCTACGTAGAGTAGATGACTTTAACTCCCCAGATGCCTCCAGGCTACCTTCAGGCGCCTAATGCATATTATAAAGGGATAAAAATTATTTCACTATAAATGTTAAAAATGAAGACGTTTCTTACCAGACTGATCTCCCATGCATACATGTAGATCCCTCGATCTGTTTGCCAACAAAGCGAAGACTCTTTAACCGCTTTGTTGACGTACATCTGGTTAATGATGCTGTTTTGAAGAACAATTTATAGATATTATTTCACAAATACTTTAATATGTGATTATAAATAATTAGTATAATACTCCTAATTTATTTATAATCAAGTATCAAATTTTAGTATTTGTGAAATAATTTAATCTATAAATTATTCTTCAAAATGGCATCGCTGATTGGATGTACGTCATAACGAAGCGGTTCTTTGCTTTGTTGACAAACGGATCAAGGGATCTACACGAGATCGGTCTGGTAAGAAACCTTAAATTTGTCACCTTTTAACCAATTTTTGGAACCTTCATACGCATTAGGCGTTTGAAGGTTCAAATATCAAAGTGCAATCATCACACACCGTCATATAAAATCTATGAGCTGGCTGAATTTTTTTTCAAGAAATAAGTTGGTGAAAGGAATAGATCTTTAGAACAAATATAACTCGATTTGAAATAAATGGTCTCTGTGAATTGTATTTAGGTTTTCTTTTTTTCTATTTCATTACAGATTTCCTCAATATTCTGTTGGTCTAATGATAAGTAGATCTAGTTACTGCTGACTTTATCTCCTAATCCAAGGCTAACATCTTCACTGAATCAAGAATCGGCGGTAGAAGTTTCTGCCGTTGCTGGTCGGTTGACATCCAGCAGATGTGATGAGTTCTGTTCATGGGTTTCGGAGTAAACCCAAACATGATCGAAGCAAGTACATGCCCGTGTCTGGTCAGGTCCAGAATGTGCAGAATTCGACGGTGTACGTCTTCGGAGAGTCGGCAATCACAGAAGACGAGATCAATGCAGACAATGATGTCGAGATGTCTGAGCTTCGGACACGAGGCGGTGGTGGTGGTAAGAGGAAGAAAAAGACTAAACACACAGAGGATGAGATGGTGTATGTGGAAAAGGATATCAATGAAGGAGATACTTTACAGACATTTTCTCTTCGTTATGCATGCAGGGTAAGAATATTTACAAGATAGAAAGAAGAAAAATTCTACTCCCCTTGCAACTGAAATGAATAAAGATTAACTATGGCCACGCATCTTGAACTTGCCCAATTAGTGATACGTCACCCAAATCTAATTATAGCGCACCTATCGGTATAGAAATGGTCATAACTTTGAAATGTTCACCCTATCCATACAAAAACATACTTTTTCTGAAAGGAAATTTTATAAGGATTCAAAAAGTGGCATTAAAAATTAGTTTTATGAATAAAAATATTAAATTTTTGAGGACCCCCATATACTTTATATTGTTTTCTCTTTGCCCATACCATTAAATTGGTGATCATATTTGTATTGCTCAGAAAATTCCCTTTTGAAATTTGTAATGAATTATAATTAATTGATAATTTTATGATGTGTGTAGAGGTGCATTATTATACCTGATATATTTACATGTAGCTGTACAATGAGACCAAAATCAAAGGCCAGCCCCTTGGAAACCAAAGTTATGCATGTTTAGTGAACTGGCAATGCAACAATCCCATACTAGAGTTTCATGTTCCACCACTCCTCGACAACCCTTGTTTTATTCATTTTATTGAACAAAATGACTCAAATTGAAATGCATATTATAAATATTAAGCTTATACTCTCACTCCTTAAAGGGGAATGAAACCTTTGGAACAAGTTAGCTTGTGTCGAAACAGAAAAATCAAAGAATAAGAACAAAGAAAGTTTGAGAAAAATCGGACAAATAATGAGAAAGTTATGAGCATTTGAATATTGCAATCTCTAATGCTATGGAGATCCTCCCATTGGCAACGCGACAAGGATGTGTGATGTCACTGATGAACAACTTTCCCTTTGATGGACTTTGAAATACCCTGAAAATGTGTCTTTTTGTTTTTTTGTATGGTGATACAAACTCTTTATCCATGATGTATTCTTTAAAAATCTGTATTACATGCCCTCCTATAGAAAGAATACATGTTCTATTGATAGATGTAATAAAAGAGGCAATTTAAGTGAAATATATACTAAAGTAATGGGGAGAGTTGTTCAAGAGTGACATCACACATGTTTGTCGCATTGCCAATGTGAGGATCTCCATAGCATTAGTGATTGCAATATTCAAAAGCTCATAACTTTCTCATTACTTGTCCGATTTTTCTCAAACTTTCGTTGATCTGTTTCTTTGATTTTTCTGTTTTCACACAAGCTATCTTGGTCCAAAGGTTTCATTCTCCTTTAAAATGACACCAATTTCATAATATGCATCTCCATTCAGCCAAAACATCATGTCATGAATACAAGAATTATTTTTTTTATGTAGAATTTGAAGTTTTTTTAAAGAATTATCGCCTTTGATCAAATACTTTTTGTGTCTTAGAAGAGAAATAAACTCAACAGATAATTCTGTTGAAATAATGAAAAAGAAAAAGTAATCAAATAAATGGACAAGTGGTGATGAAGGACTATTTTTTAAAGCTGTACATACCAGACGAGTGTTTGGGTTGTAAGTTGTAGGCAATGCACTAATGGAAAAGAGAGGATTTGGGTTTTTTTATTATTATTTTATTCAGCATAATCAAACATATAAACAACATATACAAACAATAGGATAAGGAGAGTCACATGGATGCCGGGAAAGGAAAAAGATTAACTTAATAACTATAACCCGAAGGTCTTCCTTTCCAATCCTTGTGACTTTACAAAGATAACATGCATGTAACACAAAATAGTAAAATACAACTATACAGTTGTTGAAGATGACAACAAATTGAATAAGAATCAAATAAAGAATCAAGAAGAAGAAGTGTCAACCTGGGTAGAAATAGAGCTCATAAGAACAAAAAAAAATTAAATGTGAGCTCGTGCCCAGATTGACACAGTATGAATGAAGAGGGCACTGTGCAATAAAATGATTTAGTATGTATACAAAATGATTGACATAGTTTTATTAGACCCTATACATGTAGGCTGAGAAGCCAACACTATGATTGAGACAAGAGATTACTCCCCCCCCATCCCCAATATTTTCAATTAGTTTTCAAGGAACAATCTTTGAAATGGAAATTTAGGTAGTGTTACATACTTCCATGTACATGTAAAAGCTGAAAACAGCAGCTGATAAAAATTTCACTGACATTGGTTAGATTTAATTTTGTTTACCCCCATATGACATACATGAATGTTCTTCTGGATTTAAGAATAGAAAATAATTTTTGCACTGAACATAAAATGAAATTGAAAATTTAAAATTGTTTTACAAGTTTTACAACATAAAAGATGAAAGAGAGAAAGATAGAGAAAAAAGGTGATTGCTGACCGGTCAAAGGAATTCATGCATTATGATTTCTCTTGTTAGTGACATCTTAAAATATTTAATGTTGAGGTGTTTTACTAGGTACACATGTTGTATTGCAGTTTGTATCAAGTTTTGATTTGTGGAAGTGTATGAAACTTTCCCCCCCTTTAATTCTCCCTTTGAACTTGCTGTTCATTCAGGTTTCAGAGTTGAAGCGTATCAATAACTTGATAGCTGATCAGGATTTCCATGCCAGAAGAACTCTCAAAGTGCCAATGCGTCGGGATGGAATTCTCTTGGAGATTGAAGATGATCTAAAATCCCAAGCAGCCAAGTCATTGCGTCAAGTTAATCATTCTAAACCGCATCTATTAAACGGTCACAGACATTCAGATGAAAGCGATCATTTAGGTAGCGACTCCGATGACAGCCAGACAGAGTTCATCCGGACTATCAGTATACCGGGCTCCTTGGATGGTGAGAACAGGGCAGCGCAACAGTTCTTTGACAAAATGGATAAAGATTTACACAATATCTTGGAGAAAACAAGAACTAACAAAGATACTCTTCAAGAAGTCACATCGGTTCTGAAAGAAACTCGGTTTCGTCCACTCCGCTTCCCCAAGGCAAAGTCTGACTGCCCTGATGATGGAGCTACATTAGGTTGCACCACAAGAAACATAGTCATTGCCCTTGTTGTCGTTATGGTTATTGGACCATTATTAGGATTAGCAATTGCAAAAGGTTGGAATTGATTTTATCCAATACCGTGGTCATATTTGTTCTACGGTGGCTGTATGGCTAGTCGAAAACAGCTGTTTTATTAATTTTGATTCAAACCACCTATATGCAGTTGGACAAAAACTGTTAAAACAGCTGTTTTCGCCTTGCCTTACGGCAGACGTAGAACTCTGTTGTGTGATCATGTTTAGCCTGTTTTACAAATGCATGTATACCCTACATCTCTCTTAACTTTGATTCTTACTGCATCCTTCTTTTTTTTACCTGTGACATAATGCTTGCAATCAATTTTAGGGACAGTTTTTTATGATCGATCATACACAATAATCAGTCGTAGAAATCAGCCTGACAATCGCTAAGAGCTGTATTTATTTACAGGGCCTAGTTCACAATTTACATAGTGTGCAAAGGAAGAAATGATATGATTACACTCTGTATGTACTGCAAATTGATTCTAAATTACTGCAGTGCATTTCAGTATAATGTAATTATTGCAATTTTTCCTTCCCAACTTTAACTGCCTTTGGGTTCATGCTAAACATGTAGGCTACATGAAAATTTACATGTAGTGTAGGGCCAGTACAGTTCAGGTATGAAAGATAATGTACAATGTATGGGGGGGGCAACTTTTCTGTGTGAGATGATCATGATATTAGTATCATAAGATCCTTGGCCAAACTTCATGTTGGGATCTGTATAAAATCTTTAAATTGTGCAATATTTAATTAAACAGAATGAATTTAAAAATAGAAAAAATCTGTAGATCACATTTAGAATGAAAATGCACTTTAAATTATTTTAAAATGATTTCATCTTGTTTTCATCAATATTCATTTTTCTTTTTTACTAGTTGATTGAATAATTGCATGTAATTGTTCAGTTATTTATTCTTTTTTGGGGGGTGGACTGTGGGATGGTTGGAGTTGATAAACTGAAAAAAAAGGTGTTTTGATAAAAAATGTCTTTTGTGAAGTGATGTTTCACTCACTGTTTTAACTAATAATTTATGTTTGTTTGGAAATACAAAGAAGTCATTTGAAATTTTAGCACAATCTAAAAAGAAAAATCTGTTCATGACCAAGTAGACCAACCAAAGGACCCTGTAGCAGGATAGAACTTACATGTACTGTAGTCTGTAAGCACAGACTCAAATTTGACATTTAAACTGATTAAAACTATGGGTGATTTCAAGTCCAGTGTTGGCCTTGGTGTTGGTGCTAGTGTTGGAATTTGAATTACTTCCTCTAGCTCCTAAACCTATTCTGAGTATGTGAAACTGAACCAGATCACATTATTGACATCTCAACAACCAGTGAGTGACTTTTCAGGACCATCTTCATTCTATGTTTGGTGTATGAATCATGTAAAAATTGACCGAACACCAACACCAAAAGGTCAACACTGAACTTGAAATCACCCTAGTGTCTAGAGTGAAGACTGGACACCAAACTATCTGTCCGTGTCAGACTTGTCTGTGTTAGTTGCAGCCACAGTACATAGTAAATCTAGTCTCACTACTTCAGACTCTGCATTATGCACTATTCGAATTGCGAAAACAAAAGGTCTGTGCCTGCAGACTACATGTACCTGGGGTCACATGTTGGAAGGGGCATGATTTTTTTTTGGTTTCCCCCAGGATTGTTTTGTCATAGAAGAATTTTTTTACTGTAGTACTGCACTAATGTCATTGTATCTAAGGCATGTTTGTTGCAAGTTTTATGTGTGCTTTAAAAAAACCCCACTTCTTTCTAGTAATTAGTACAATGCAGATCAAGGATTTTACATTGTACTTTGCTTGATGAGGAAACACCATCATTGATGTTGATTGTTCAAGAAATATTTTGTAAAACTTATGGGCCCGAATTCACATAGGTGGTTTTGAAAACCCACGGTTGAGTCCAGGGTTTATGCAGATTTCCTGTATAAATTACGCTTAATTTAGCGCGTATCAGGCGCGTTAATAAAACATTCCAATGCTGATGCGCGATTTTTTCACTTTCCGCCAAATTGACGCCTGTTACCATGGTTAGATACGCTATTTTATCAATGAGTCCACTGTTTTTATTCATGAGTCCACTCTTCAAACAGTGGACTCATGAATAAAATAGTATATCTAACCATGGTAACAGGCGTCAATCTGGCGCACTGTGACAAATGTGCGCATCAGCATTGGACATGTTTTATACACGCGCCCTATACGCGCTAAATTAAGCGTAATTTAAATCTGCATTAACCATGGACTCAACCATGGGTTTTCAAAACCACCTTTATGAATTCGGGCCATGATGTACATTAAGTGTGCAGTCATGAGAAGTGAAAGTATTTTAATTCACAGCCTTATTCACTGTCTTCCTGTTTCTTTAATTGAGATCTTCATATCTTAACAACATTCAGATTTCAGTCCAAATTCCTTTTCTAACTTGTTCTATATTGTGAAGTCTTTGGACAAGGTTTGTCCATCCATGAATGTTGCATTATATGACCTTCTGCAATTTTTGCTCTTCAAAATGAACAAGCGAATATTTCATGAAGCATTTTGTCCGTGATTTTAATTGTCAATTTGTTCTCAGCCATATAATTGGATACCAAATTCCAGTAGCTTATAACAATTGGTCCTGATGATTACTAATAAATTGTGATGTTTCCTGTGCCCTGTAAGGCAAATATTTGCAAAATAAGCAATGAAGATCATTGTTGGAAACTTCAACATACCCATTACAATAACCAATAAAAAGTATTGTTTGAAATTTGAATGTAAATAATCACACATATTTGTATTGGTTGGCCTGGTACATTGGTATTGGCCATGAAAGCAGTATATGATGATTTAACTTTCTGTGAAAATAACCCTGAGGCCCCAGCTTTTCTAAATATGTTATGATGAAAGAAGGAAGAAGTAGACATTGTTCAATAACGTCAATTATCTTCTGAATTTCTAGGTTAAAAATAGTTGTTGTATTCAGAATTAATTCTCTGCTTCTGAGCACGAGATGGAGAAATATCCACTATTCAGTGTTATGTGCAAAGTACCATGTACAGGTATGTGTTCACATGTATAGATCCATCAGCACAACATATTGTAAGGCTTCTCCAGTCATTGTGAATCCTGTCTGACTGTCATGTAAATTCTCTCTAAAAATACCAGCAAATGATTAAGCTTCGCTGTTTTTTTTTCTTACTGAACACATGTTTTATGAAACTTAAACCTTTTGAAAATAATCATTAACCCATATTAGCCCTATTTGCTGCATGCTTATATATTAATATGATTCTTCAGGTATTTGCTTGATAATGTTTTGAACTTTGACCCTGATAGTGAGCCAGCGGAATGCAGAAACAATTGTTTTGTAAAGTGGGCGATTCAACAAAAGATGCCCCTTTGAAGAGTACGAGTTAGTGCACTTATTGTTCTTGTACTTTGACACTCTCTCACCCCTTCAAAAGTCATTTGTAGTCCCACTCTTCACTTTTTGTGTTGTGCACAAGACGTTTCTTCACAATAATCAGAATACCTGTATCTGACTGACTGCCTCACTTGTAGACAAACCAATTACACACACCCGCACTTGAAATATCTTTATTGAGGTAATAATAATAGGCATTTATATAGCACCATCTATCTAGAAATATTCTATTCTGAGGCCCGTTGTTATTATTATTATTACCCCGGCTTTAGGTAAGAAGTAAATAACAATTTTCCTTTTCATTCTTCGATTAATGAATTAATGAAAACCCCCATCACCTCTCAAAGTATAACATACCATGTAATAAAAAATTTAAAAACAAGAATTGAGGTTAGGGATAAAAGAAGGGTACAATGAGCTTAATGATCCAGAATCCAAAGACAAACTGTCTAAAATGTTTTTTTTATGGAGATACTCTGTCTGTATTGCAGTGCACGGTGGTTGTGTGATAATTGCTTGAAATCCGATATCTTTATGTACTACCGAACAGGTTAACAAAGAGCTGGTGCCAGCAATATCCGTAGGAGGTATGTGAACTTATCTTTTGGCAGAAATCATCCATTCCTTGACAGGTCACATAACATTTCTGGTGTTGTCTCAACCAACTTTGTCCATTTAAAGCAAATCAGTGAAAATACAAAAACAGATAATCACTTAAAATGGTAGGTTAGTTGGCTGCATTACTGACAAGCAAAGCAGATCATTTTTTTAAAGGGGAATTTTACCCTCCAAAATTGTGTTTTTTAAATATAATCAGAATTTTTTTGAGAAAACTATTGGTGAATGTTGTATGAAAAGCCATCATAGAACAGTGCAGGGTTATGAATTTTTTATGTTTTGATTTCGTCATGTCACAGACAAGCAGCCCCTCCATATACGATGTATTTATTTAATGTTATTTTCTATTAAAAATTATTATTTTTTTGTTAGACAGATGTATCATCAGACATGCCATTTCCTTTCATTAGAAAAAAAAATGTTTATCATGTTCCACTAAGCAAATGTAATTAATGAAATTCATATTACATGATGTATGAGATCACAAATTAAGGACTAAAAACAAAATCATAACTCAAGCATTGGCAGCATTTGGTATGGACACAGGTAAAAATTTGGAAAAAATAAAAGGTTATCATCCTAAAATTTAAATTTTAGGTGGGGATCACCAAAAATTTTTGACAAGCAAAAAAAAAAATTTTTAGGGGGGTCCACGTGAATTTAGGGGGGGGGGGTGGAAGCAGGAAACAAAATTGATAACCACACCAAAAAAAATCTGCTGCCTATGAACTCTAGTATTCTTTAATGGATTTTCTTCAAACATTCACTAATGTGACTTTGTATTTTTTTCAATTCGTTTTATTTTATTTTCTCATCAGGGTGAACATTTGATTGCAGTGAAACTTCCAAAGTAAAATTTGCACATGCTGCATAATGTCTGATGAATTTGTTATTAAATTTAACACAAAGAAAATTAAATAAAAAGAAAATCATGATCATGCAAATAGTTTTGACTTGGTCAAAGTTAGTTTTGAATCAACGCTACATGCAGGCCTTTAAGACTTACATTTACATTTCACAGTCCTCTCCAAATGATTTGTAACTCTGTAGTCTTTACCAAAGGACACTGATTCATTGATTTAATTTTACCTTGCTTTAACTGAGAAAGTGTGTCTCCTATTAATATCAACCTTTTCATGTTTAAATACTTCAAGTAAAACTGAGCAAAAGTCAAAGCAAAAATATTATTTTTGTACCTGGAGATGTGTAGGTTGATCTGTTGGCCTTTGTTGATAGGGGGCAAGTAATACAGGTAGCGAGATGCTCTTGTTGATATGTAAATGGATAAATTGAATATATGTGGTTAGATATATAATGAGAAACAGAAACACCAGGCTGTATTGAATGTAACAGATGGTGTTTTCATGCAAATGCATACAGTGTATATTCTGTCACGATCAGTGGCTAAAATATCATGACAGGAAAGTCATTTTTTAATATGCATGCAGGGAATTTTGTCTTTTTACAGACATAATAATTGAAATAATGATCAGATTTATAAAGTGCTTACAAGTTTCACCTTTACAGCATGCAATTCATCGGAACATGATGTAGCTTTCCAGTTTTAAATGTTTTCTTTTTGTTCTTTTTTTAGAATTTCAGTTAAATGAATGTGTCATGCTGAATGCTTTTAGTTGCGGTAAAATAGGAAGTAAATCATATTATATTAAATGTAAAATAGCAAAAAGAAGCTGCTGAAAACTGCTTATCTAAAAAAAGAGCCAATGGAGTAAATAAGAGAGTCAAAAGGGGCCTAAGCTTCTGCTAGAAGATTCTGCTAGGATCGAAAGCTTAGGCCCCTTTTGACTCTGTTAAATGTAAAATAGACATAGTGCATTATTTTTATATCTTTTATTTACTTTGAAGCTTGCATAGTATCTTAAGACCCTTGATTTGATTGCAGTACTTACTAATGAAAATAATCATGTGAAAAACTATGATCCAAATGTCACCTGCACCCAATTTATGTCTTTTAAATGATAAGAATTGGTTAAAAAGGAATTAAGACTGATTTTTGTCCAGATTATGAGGATTTTACATAAATACCTACATTGTAAATGCCATGAAATTTGAATAGGTAAACCATTTGACGCACATTTGTCTAAATATGTCATCATTATTACTGTTCTTAATTTTTAAGTGAAGTAATAATAGTGTTGAACATGAACTATAATATTATGTATGGATGATGGAATGCAGGGTACGTCACATCTTATTTCTCACTTCATGCTGAAGAAACAAACGAATACACATACTTCGTAACATGTACACAAAGTACATGTATGATGTTTTGGGGTATTTACAATATTTTTGAATCTCAGATTCCACATAATTATATGCGAGAAACGTTGTACAATGTATAACAATGTATCCATTTAGTTTAAGCCATGTCGATCATTAATGTTGCCTTGTTTTAGTAGGAATTATGTTACTGTACACAAAGGTTAGGGATTGATCATAAATATGCTTGATTGTCATGAATGTATTACATTGTGGTCAATGCAATCAATTATGATACTCTATGATGTTTGCTAAGCTTTGTTACAGGCTCCTGCATTGATGAAAGTAATGAATTTAAATTACATTATGCAATACATATATGTAGGAATAGGGATTTTCCATTTTACCAGGAAAATACAACGGAAATTCTGTTTGGTTCTTAAAATACTTGTAAGAATTCATGGAATTCACCTTTGCAAAACGGAATTCAGGTTTTTGCTGTGTAAATTATCAGTGACAAAATGGAATTTCATTTTTAGAACAAGTTGAAACTGATTTTCTGACGCGAAAAAGACCATATTTTGAAACAGAAAATCACTGTCTCTATATATGTCAATCTACTTTTTACAAACATATTGCCCTGTTCATTGGACTGTGGTGTGTTCACCATTGCTGCTCCTTGGGGAGCACTCCTATATCTACCATTCACATGTATGTCAGGGACTTCCTAATTTTTTTATGGCAATCCCTACAGGTTGCTCCTGGGTAAAGAGTGGCAAAATTTAAATATCCTGCCAAAGAACAGTAGTACAGAGGTAGCATTTGACTCTTGGATAATGGGCTTAAAGCAGACGTGTCCAATTCCTCTGCATATACATCCAGCTTTTGTATATTTTAGTTTCAAATTTCAGGTTTCTTATTGTATTTTTTATTTCTTTGGATTCCTTCCCTTGCCTGCTGTTTGGCTGGCAAAAATAGAGAATAAATAAAATTAAATTGGGGAACACACTAACAAAGACAGCCCAAAATAGAGAAAACAGACTCAAGTTTTTACCCCTTTTTCAATCGTGTGTTAAGATCATCCTCTGTTTTTTACATTGGGATGGGTATAATATACCCATATATATTGATACATATTATAAAAACAACTTGGATATAAACTCATGACCTCGACTGCTTTGTGCTGTAGACATGTGCCCATATTAGCTAGCCCGCATTTATTTGGCTCACAAAAAACACTTTTCCTGCCTTTTGCCACTATACTCCCTTGGGTGCAACACATTTAAGTTCAAAGATTCAAATTCATTTTGCAGGTCTACATAAGGTGATATTAAACAGTTATAAGATGAGAATTACATATTTTTACAAATTAGATATCATCACTTTGATATGATAAAAAAACGGCCTATTTTCAGGATGTTCATGATTTTCATTATTTTTGCTGTTGTACAGTTAATGAAGCTTGTTTCCATGAATGTGGGCCTAAACTGTTAAAGACAAGGTCTTTTAACTTAGCAATCGAATATATGAAATAATGGTTTTGCCTTTGATATGTATGTACGTATTGTGTCATCCCTATTATGTGGACATTGTTGTACAGCAAATTCTGTGCCTGTCTCATTGTAATTGATTTCACAATAAGCAAATTTTGTCTTTTCATTTTCATTCTCTATTTTTGGAATCCCTTCACTTCCTCCCCCTCTAATACCCCTCTCACTCTGATTCACTCCCAGAGGGGCCACTTCCATTGACGAGTGGATACCATCTGCGACCATGGGGTCTCGAAAAGCACCCTAAGCACGTATTTTCCGTATTCTGTAAATAGACCCTTAACAAGTATTGGCATGTGAAACCCTACCCTTAACAAGTATTGGAAACAAAACGATACTATTGGCAAGTATTCCATGAATTGAACCCCTTAAACAAGTACAGCGATATTTAAAATGTTATGTCATGGACGTCGGTTGTACCGTTACCTACATCATTGGGCTCAGTACAGCCCCTGGCCATCTCGCACAAATCATACTCTTTAACATGAAGTGTTGACTCTTGGGGCAAAAAGTAGTGTTGATTTTTTGTACCCTTGTAAATTAGACCCTAAACCCATAGCCTTCCAAGCGAAAATAGATACCCTTTTTTCATTATTTTAGTGTTTTTGACGCCCTTATTACGTTATGTATGTAACGCGCCTTGAAAAAGACATCCTTTTTACATGTTTTTTTGGTCGCGCATGGTATCCACTCGTCAATGTAAGTGGACCCCCCCCCAGATTCACTGTCTCTCATTTCTCTTCTCTTTTCACTGTTATTTAAAATCACAGGAATGAAGAGGACAGTGTGAAAGAAATGCAAGTTTGCCATATGTATATTTTATTCTCTATAGCCTGTAATATTTCTTATCTCTTTTCAATCTTAGTTAACATATGCCAATCAGTAGATCAAGTTGTAATATAGCATGTCATTCTTTGTCAACTATCCTCTTGTAATATAAAAGTGAATCCTTGTATTCCAAAGAGATTATATATTATTAAAATCAATTACGTGACAAGTATATTGTGATTCATTGTGGCTTTCTTGTGCATTTTTTTTTAACAAAGCATTGAATTTTTGAAAAGACAAAGAAAATGATCAACTACAGTACTAATCTTCGAAAATGACATTGTAATGTAATTGAAAATAGAGACAAACTTATCATTGAAATAAGAAAAAAAAGTCAACAAATCATCATAGTACCTAACCATAATGTCTTGCAATACATTATTTCTCGTTTGTATTCTCAAAAGCATTTAGCTTTGTGTTACGACTGAAATCCTGCATCTACAGTGCGTATCAAAAAAAGTTTACACTTAGAAAAAATCCTGTAAAATTATATATTTGTTATATCGTGAAGATTTTTCCACATTTTAATATTGGTACCCATCCATTTAAGCAAATGACAATATAACTGTCGAAAAATATTTCCGCTTGAGTGAGCACCACTTGTAAAAATTTAGTGAAAAAATGATTTGTGCAGAACTTTAAAATAATTATGTGAATAAAAGTAGACCTTAATCACAAGAAACACTTGGAATTGATTTCAAGATATCTTCTACCTTTTTAACCTGTTTCTTTGCCCAAAACACTTCGAAGAGTGTATTGCGCCCCACCCCACTCCCGACACACCGAGGCCATCGTGACAATATTTGCTTTTCACTGAGCTGTGATTTTTATTTTGTTATTCATTGTCAAGCTTGGGAAAAGTGTGGAGAAACAAGTATTAGATGAAAAATGAAATATAAACCCACTTTAAATGATAACAAGTGGAATGCCTCTGGCCGTCTCGCCTGCATCACGCGGTTAAAAATAGCAGCAGTGCTGACTTTGATAACTACTCTAACTCGCACAAGATGTTCAGTGATACATGGTTACTTTTATGTCCACTTTTTATGAACTAGACCAATAAACTTACAGAGATATGATGGTTATTCAACAAAAAAACCCAACATGGCCAAAGTTCATTGACCTTACATGACCTTTGACCTTGATCATGTGACCTGAAACTCGCACAGGATGTTCAATGATACTGATGTCCAAGTTTCATGAATCAGGTCCATAAACTTTCAAAGTTATGATAATTCAACAGATACACCCAATTCGGCCAAAGTTCATTGACCTTTGACCTTGGTCATGTGACCTGAAATGTGCACAGGATGTTCAGTGATACTTGATTACTCTAATGTCCAAGTTTAACGAACTAGACCAATAAACTTTTAAAGTTATGATGGTAATTCAACAGATACCCCATTCGGCCAAAGTTCATTGACCCTAAATGACCTTTGACCTCAATCATGAGACCTGAAACTTGCACAAAATGTTCAGTGATGCTTGATTACTATTATGTCCAAGTTTCATGAATCAGATCCATAAACTTTCAAAGTTATGGGAATTCAACAGATACCCCCATTCGGCCAAAGTTCATTGACCCTAAATGACCTTTGACCTTAGTCATGCAGGATGTTCAGTGATACTTGATTAACCTTATGTCCAAGTTTCATAAACTAGGTCCATATATTTTCTAAGTTATGATGACATTTCAAAAACTTAACCTCAGGTTAAGATTTTGATGTTGATTCCTCCAACATGGTCTAAGTTCATTGACCCTAAATGACCTTTGACCTTGGTCATGAATGGCCAAGTTTCATGAACTAGGTCCACATACTTTCTAAGTTATGATGTCATTTCAAAAACTTAACCTCAGGTTAAGATTTGATGTTGACGCCGCCGCCGCCGTCGGAAAAGCGGCGCCTATAGTCTAACTCTGCTATGCAGGTGAGACAAAAACTTACAAATGTAGTGAAAAAATGCTGGAGATGTCTGATATAAATTTTTGTTCAGATTCAATTATGTCCTCAGATCCAGCTGGCACAAAAGGGTAAATGTTGTGCTTACTTAGTGTTGAAATTTCAATTTGGGTGGCAAAATTGTTACAAAATACTTGAATGTATCCATTTTATTTCAATTGACTTAAAGTGCAAGGGAAATGTATGAGAAATGTTTCGCAGGGTAAGTTAGATTTCGCCCTTTCACCTTGACACAGCGTGAAAACAAGCATTTCTGCAAGCTTTACAAAAATGGACAGTGCTCTCTCAAGTGTGACATTCTGTCAAAAAATTTTACTTTTATTGGATAGATGAGACCCAAACCCAAGATTATATGTGAAAAAATTACCCACATGTTGTATATTTTTTAATTCCCAGGGTTTTTTCAAAGTGTAAACATTTTTTTGATATGCACTGTAGAAACTGTGCTGTACAGTATAAAGATAACTCTTACTATGGAAATATTGGGACCAAAGAAATCTATTAGAATTGGCAATATCATTGACAGTAGGCATTAGGAAGTATAGGTGGAATTTTGATTTTTAAAAATATATAAACTGTTCTTTGTTAGCAAAAAAAAAGAAGAAAATTTGAACCAAAGTTGTATGAGATATCCAAAATCACAAAATGATTACTAAGATAAAAACCCACTTTGGTAAAGCAAACGAACAAGAATAGAAATCAAGGTAAAATAAGATCAAAGAAAGTTTGAGAAAAATCTGACAAATAATGAGAAAGTTATGAGCTAAAGTTATTTGAATATTGCAAACACTAATGCTATGAAGATCCTACCATTTGCAATGTGACAAAAATGTGTGATGTCACATGTGAAACTGTTTCTTTCCCTTTGAAAGACTAAAATACCCCCAAAATGTCTCTTTTTGCTCTCTCTTTAGGTGATACAAACTATCGATAATGTATTTGTTGATAGTCTGTATTACATGCCCTCCTATAAAAAGAATAAATGTTCTACTGATAGATGTGATACAAGAGGCAGTTTTAGTGACATATACATGTATACAAAAGTAATGGGAAAGATGTTCACAGGTGACATCACACAGCTTTGCCACATTACCAAATGGGAGGATCTACATTGCAATAATCTGAACGCTCATAACTTTCTTATTATTTATTCAATTTCTCTAAAACTTTCATTGATCTGTTTCTTTGATTTGTCTGTTTTTGCACAAGCTATCTTGTTCTCAAGGCTTAATTTTCCTTTAAATCTGAAGATTTGCTCCTAATATACACAATGAATTTCATGAATTAGTGATTTTCTTCTAATAGTTTATGAGTCAGAGTTAGTCATAGTATCAACAAATCCCCCTCTTCAGTCTTTTTTTTCTTCACTAATAAAAGATAGTGACCATCAAAGCAAATACATAAATCTCATTTATCACTGAGATGTGCTGATAACTTTGTGAATTTTAGTTGGCCCAGGACCTTGGCATCTTTGGTATAGCAAGCCACACCTGATAGTCTGCTCATCATGCGAGAATCACCACCTGCGATTTGTGTTTTCCTCAGCTAAGAAGAGCATCAAATGCAAATACATGTACTTGGATGAATACTTTCTACCTATTATCTCTCATCAGTTCTGACACTGGAATATTTCTGCATCATTTTCAACCCAAGTCACCAATCATAGAATTGGGGTGACTCCATCCTTCAAAAGCGAAATCTTTGAATTCTATTATCACTCCATGACTAAAAATTTAGTACATTTCACACAATCCAACAGAAGAGTTTGCACAGAATCCCTCCTGTTGTCATTAGGCGGCAATCGTTTGATGGTAAGATATGCAGAGTGAACTCTGGACCACATAGTTGTGGTCAATTCCTCTGTTCCTACCACAATGGTAATTATTGCACTCTACCCTACCACCAAGATGATTCTTGTCATCCATCTTCTCCGAGGAGCAACAGGCATCTATTGATTCCAATCGATGTGACATCACCATGGTAACACATCAGTATGTCGGTCCATCATCCAGTCCATCATCTTCATCAATGTAATCCTCTCCAGGATCAAAGTAATTGGAAATGTAGTCTGTACCCTACACACCAACAGGCAGGAAGGGAAATAAGAAATAATTTACAAATGAGTAAACACCAAGATGAATTAATAAATAATTACATGTTATAAACATTTGAGAATACTAATCTATACAACTAAACAGATGAAAAAAAGGGTAAAACACAACATGAATAAATCAGAGATGAATTTCAATGACCTACTATGCAGATATTTCGGGTTATTCATGCTATTGATCAAATATGTATACTTAATATTGGAATTGTGGAAACTGATGTTACAACTGTATCAACATTTCTTTACCAAATTCTGATCCTTAATATGATCTAACACTACAATTTACTTCAAGTGACAATTATTCAGTAAGTATACACAGATACCCAAGTATAACCACAGTCCCTTTTATCTAAACATGACAGACAACACCCTTTCAAAAGCAATGTCACATTTTTTTTAATCATGCAATATACAGTCATGTGCTTCTTAAGAAATGCCATAGAGCAATCTTTGAAATCTTCACCCAAATGTAATGAAATATCTAGTATTTTTTTAATGGTAATATTTAAAGGAGAAGGAAACCTTTGGAACAAGATAGCTTGTGTGAAAACATAAAAATGAAAGAAACAGATGACCGAAAGTTTGAGAAACATTGGACAAATAATGAGAAAGTTATGATAATTTGAATATTGCAATCACTAATGCTATGGAGATCCTCCTATTGGCAATGCGACAAAGATGTGTGATGTCACTTGTGAACAACTCTCCCCATTACTCTAGTATATATTTCACTTAAAATGCCTCTTTTATCACATCTTTCTGTAAATCATGTGTTCTTTCTATTGGAGGGCATGCTATACAAATTTTTCAAGAATACATGGATAAAGAGTTTGTATTGCCATAAGAAAAAGCAAAAAGAGACATTTTGGGGGTATTTTATAGTCGATCAAAGGGAAAGTTGTTCACATGTGACATCACACATCCTTGTTGCATTGCCAATGGGAGGATCAAAATGGCATTAGTGATTGCAATATTCAAATGCTCAAAACTTTCTCATTACTTTTCTGATTTTTCTAAAACTTTCTTTGTCTTATTCTTTGATTTTTCTGTTTCCACACAATCCTACTTTTTCAAAAGGTTTCATTCCCTTTTAATGATATCTTGATATAAAAACAACCAAGATTTTAGTGTGATATTAAAGACATGACAAAGCCTACCTCTTCTTGTTCTTCTTCATCATAATATTCCTCTTCATCCTCTTCTCCTTGTCCTTCCTCTTCTTCTTCATCCTCCTCTCCTGATTTTGTACCATCTTCTTTCTTTTCCAACTCCTTAGACACATAAAATTTGGGGAGGAATAGAAAGTTTCATATTTTCACCAAAATTTTTCAAACTAGTAGGTACATGCACAGCATACCAGTATTGTAATGGAAGAAATAGATAAAGGGAACTATAGCTAGAGATCATATGACAATGATCATAAATGCTTAACGAAATGCTTTTCAAACCCAATAGATATGAATCTAAGAATAAATTAACAAGTCTTATCTGAAGAATTAAATATGCAGGAATTATGATGCTAATGTCAATTCATGAAATTGGCTTCAAAACATTTAGATTAAATATAATTTTTATATTGATAGTTAAATATGTGAGTAATCTAAATAATTAATATCTACATAGATTGTATGTATTTTTTACACAGATTAAAAAATATTTTTAATTCTCATGCATTAATCTGGTATTGGAATATAGCATTGGTGCTTGTTTACAAGTAATAAAACAATCAAGCAAAACCTGACAAAACTTACATCTAATTTCTTAATGACTTCTTCATTAGCAATCTTTGAAACTCTGGCGGTAGACAAGGATGGTTTCACCGAGCCTGGAAAGACAATGAACCAAATACACAAGAACACACATATGGGACTGATACTTTGCAATAATATCTTAGGTGCCTATCTTATTTTCCTTAAAAAATTCAATTTCATATTATTGATGATTGAATCATTAATTTCCTATCTGTTGATGTATGACTATGCTTCATCGTTCAACGCTATTGACCATTCATTGATATATAGTGAACCAGTTTATAAACATGTTACTTTGATAAGGGTCTGATGCATTCATACTACAAAATAAAACACTTGTTTCCTGATATTTATTGGATTTCTCTGTAAAAAGGATATGAATTCAATAGTCGTTTGCTTCATGTACATTGAGGTACATTTTAAGGACAAGAGCAATGTACTTTTTTGAAGAGCAATCGTTAATGAAGAAGTCTCTTTAGTAATCAAAGAAATTTGGACTGTTTCCTGATTAATGATTTTTTATACAAAGTGAAGAACTAAAAACTAGTCTTCAGACTCCTCCATTAAACTGCATGTCATACACACACAAAAATTAAAGTTAACAGGGTTTACGGCAAACATACTTTTTGATTTTGGTGGTCTTGCTTTCCGAGATACCATCTTTAACTCCTTTGGAAATCTCTTCCAGTCTGGCTGCCACTCTATCCCATTATCTCCAGACCCTACCTGGTACTTGTCAGAATAACGTTCAATATCTATACAGGAAAAATAAAAGAGCATAGGTTTCTTGAGTTGAGATTTGGAACTACTACTCGATCCATGTGAAATCATTTCAGAATGACATAATCTTACATGTATGGGGGGGGGGGTCAGATGAGTCAGATAGATATTCTAATTATGCTGTATGAACTTGTATCCCAATATCAAATTACTGCATATTATAGATCACAAGTGAGTTGTAATTTAACGTAATGTGTACCAGCATGCACTTGCACAAACATATCAGAATATCTATTGGTATATGAAAAAGTACATGCCAGAGAAAAAAACACAACACATTATTTTTATTTTTTATACAAAATATTGTAAATGGGGAGAGAAGCAAATGGAACATTATCCAATCTTTTTGAGTTTGCCTTCTATCGTTTCTTCTCTCGCTCAGTGCTACATAGGCCTACGGTATGGATTAATTTGATATTTGATCCTGCTAAAAGAACGGTGTTAGATGACCTGGATTCATAGATTACCTTTTTTCTTGTTGAGAGGTTTGATGTAATATGGCGACTCCCTCATATAGCCTCTAAACTCTTGTTTAAGGAGGTACATGTAATTATCCCCTTCGTTTGTGGGCAGAGGTGCTGGGGAGAATTCAAGAGGCTGAATTGAAAAACACAGAAAAAAAATTAATGAAATCAAAATGATAATATAACCGGTAACAATAAACATTAATGGTGTTACTATGAAAAACAAAGTATTAACAATTGCTACAAAGTGTGGGCAAACAATAGTGATAACAATCTTTGACATAAACAGACATAAAGATTAAGGTATATGATAATGACTGGGTGATAGTGATGATAACTAAGACCGAGTAAGACATTTTTTATGACTGAATTAAATAGAATTAAAAAAAACTGTTGCAATTTGTAAAAAGTTTGGTTTGGTGAAAAAGTCAAGAATAAATCTTTAAAATGTTCATGATCACCAAATTCATATCGTAGAGCTTTGAAATGGAATTTGATCATACCATGAAGTGAACACTTCCATGTTCACATAGACATATATAGTGTGGCTGTGGCAGGGCAGGGGGGCGCTTTGTAGCCCGTTAATAGCCCAATTTGAATGCATATATCAATTAGACTCACAGGGGAATCCAACAATGGTCATAAAATGTTGTTTGAGAATACAGAACACTAAAAAAAGAATGGTGAAAGTTTGAAAGAAATTGAACAAGCCCTGAGAAAAAATAGGGCTGTTTTTAAAACTGAGATTTCTAAGACAATGTAACTTTCAAATTGGCAACTGGGTAAGGAAATTACGACAAATGGTAACAGGTAATAAAGGACAAATTTCCCATTTAGTCAGGGATTTGTGGTTTTTCTCATTAGAAGTAGGCCTACCTATTTCCCTGGGGCAGTAATCAAACTATAGCACAATTGTCAAAAGTAGCGTATGGTTTTTTTATGTCCTCATGTAAGAAAACTACATTTTTAAGTAAAACTTTTTGATTTTTTATAGTAATTTAATGTTATTCGAGTACATGGTCAAGTAGTCCCTGCCTTACATCTTCATGAAATCACCAATGCAGTCATTTGATATCTCCGTATCGTTTAGTGATTTCTACTTCCTACAACATTTTTAAAACACTAATAAGTTTCTTATTGCTTGTCTTACAGGTTTCAAACTTTCACCTATCTAATTATCTGATTTTCCTTTTCTGCTAAAAAACAACTTTTTACTTCTGCTGGATTCCCCTTTGAATGGAAAATAAATATCATAAATATGAACAATCAAGTAAAATTCTTTCATCTACCACCATGACTACAACCAACATAAACACTACAATTGCATGGATGCAGGCCCGGCAGCCGTAGTCATACTTTTGACTGCGATTTTGATGTTTTTGAATAGGCAGTGAATTTGTAATGTGTGAAAAATGGGCTTTGACTTTTGAATCATCGATTTTGAGATAGATCCCCCTGAACTCACGGAATATGAGTGAACTACCATTATATCGGCTTCCTTAATAAATCATTGTAGTCAGTTATATTCCTGTCTGCATGGTATCATTACTTGGCAAGTTCATTTTCCCTCATGAATAATACTATTTTGAGTTTTACAACAAACCAAACAAGTTGTAAATCAATGGTCCAATTTTTATGGACTCTACCACCATACATGAACCATCACGCCCCCCTTCATATACGGTACTGGTACACCTAGCCAGGCGGCTCCTAGAGAGTAAAAATCATTCACTGTGCTTACTCACCAGGAATTGCGTCCCATTCATGTGCATTTACCGGGGGGAAAAAAAAATTCGCCTCCAGAATTCTACTTTCCTTCTAAAAGATCTAGCCAAATCATGTAAATGGGGTACAACTTAATTTCAGACATTTATTTCATTAAAAATTCACTAAAAAAAAAAAAAGACATTTTGAGAAGGAAACCTTGCCGATGTTTATGTCACCATCTTGTTCTCTTTGTTCTTCGCCAAGCTAAGAGACTCATATCAGTGGATATGTAGCTTGGCGAAGGACAAAGAGAACAAGATGGCTTTGTTCTTCACCAAGCTACAAGACGCATATCAGAGGATGTGCGTCTCGTAGCTTGGCGAAGGACAAAGAGAACAAGATGGCGACGTAAAAATCAGCAAGTTATTTTCCCCGTCTTCTCAAAATAGTTTTTTCTTGTTTTTTTTAATGAATTTTTGTTTAAAAATGAAATCAATATCATATCAATGTCGTAAATTAAGTTATACTCCATTTATGGTTGGAACTACCCCTCATAAACCACCTAATTTTATGAGAATCGTATCTGCAAAAGTATTTTATCAGTTTTTGTTTTTACGATACGGACGCTTGCGTCGGGTAACAGTTTGGGAAGAACAATAGGAAACAAGATGGCGGCGTAAACATCGGGCAAGTCTCTTCCATCTTTTCATGATATTTTTCTCATTTTTTTGATGAATTCTTGTTTAAAAATAAAATCCAGGCATAACGTAAAAATGTCGGAAATGAAGACGTTGTATCCCATCATGCCCATGTACGTACACGATCATGATGATTTAGGGCTAGATCTTTTAGAAAGAAAATAGAAATCTCGGGAGTCGGGGGCGAAAGTTTCAAATCCAGGATTTTTGGTGGTACACACAAATATATAGAAAGGAAGACCTGGCTTCGTATGAGAGTAACCTTACGTTAGTAAATGATTTTTACTCTCTGGATTCTGGAAGCCGCCTGGCATGCATGCCTGGCCTGGCTAACTAACCACCGTGCGCATTTTACCAACATGATTTGCAATAATGTGGGACTCACAGGAAAAAGCGGTGGCGGCTGAGCAGTGGGAGGTGGCAATGATTCTCCTCCTCTTCCTAATCCAAGGGCATCAGCAGCAAACGACGACCCTCGACCACGCCCGCGACCTCGACCTCTTCCAGCCATAATGAAGTACCACTGGTTTGTTGTTTCAAAAGGAACTCAAACAGAACTTGAAACAATATCAAATAAGTTACTTCTACCAACACACGGTATTAAAAGTAGGCAGCCTTTAAAGTATGGTGTCTTTAAGATTGGTATTTACTTGAATCATTAAAATTGAAATTTGACGGTAATAGCTAGCTCCGGGAGCTTGCTATAGGCAGAGGTAAGAATATATAGTTTGGCAATTTTATGAAAATAATAAATAAAATCAGAATGATACGTTGAGATATGGCTTGATATATTACACGTATGTGTGAAAATGAGCTATATGGACATGTTTTGTATGGATCTAGAAGGGATCTAGAACTACTCCTCCTCCCTGGCCTCCTCCGCCCCATCCGTGATCCTAAATGACGATGAAAAAAGTGATGATGATGATAATGATGATGAATAATTAAATGAATAAATAAATAATGATGATGATATTAATTTAGTGATGATGAGAATATTAAGCAAACAATTGGAATCGATGAATAAATTAATATTTAAATAGATAAAAATCCAATTGCTATATACCCTTATAAAAAAAATTGAATGGTATACCATTGACTACCATTTATCATACACCACTGATATACCATTGGAATACCATTCGCACAGCACCCACCATACACCAATGGTATACCATTCAAGCCTCAATGGTATACCATTCAAACTAATTTAAATAATTGGGACATTACTATTACCATATTCATGAGCACCATTTACCATTCATATACCATTGATCAAACACCATTCACCATTGATCTACCATATGGCCACTATAGACAGGTTTACCATTGACCACCATTCACCATTCAGCCACCATTCACTGGCCTACCATTTACCATTCAGCCACCATTCACTGGACACCATTGGCCTACCAATTGCCTTTCACCATACACCATTCGCCTACCATTGACCATACACCATACACCATTCATGTACCATTTACCATCCGCGTACCATTCATCGTACACCATTCGCGTACACCATTCACTGTACACCATTCACCGTACACCATTCGCATACCGTTCAACGTACACCATTCGTGTACCATTCAACTACCATTCGCCGTACACCATACACCGTTCACCATTGATTGACCATTCACTTTACACCATTTTACCATACACCATTGACCTACCATTTACAGTACACCATTGGCCTACCATACACCATTGAACTACTATTCACCGTACACCGTAGGCTTACCATACACCATACACCATTGGCTTACCATACACTGTACACCATTGACCTACCATTTACCATACAATACTGTCATACCATACACTCTATACTATTAGTCAACCATTCAAATAACACCATTGGTCATACACTATAGACCACAAGTGTACATTCAATGGTAGACCAATGGTAGACAGAAGAACAAAGATGTGCAATGTATAGTAAGCCAATAAAGTACAGTGAATGGTAGACCAATGGTGTACAACATATCTCTGGGGTTAATGGTAGGCTTAATAATGGAATAAGTATACACAAGAAAAATAAATGAAAGCAGTTATTTCAAGAACGTCATTAAATTGTTTTTACTATAAGAAGTTTAAGTACAGCATAAATGGCACAGAGTATTCACAAGTATAGACTTTATACTTAAAGCACATAAGTTATTAATATATATGACTTAGTCTTAGCTACTCGTTGATATCTCTGTCAATCTTGTTATGAAAAAAATAAACATGTATCAAGACAGATCGAGTTTGATTGAAAAACACAACAAATGAAGACTAACATTTCCAAGAATAAACCTGCTCTCTCTTATTGCTTTTTACATGGATTGAGTACTTGGCAAAACCACTGTTCTGCGTACAAACCTGATACTTGATGTTAAATCTGTTGTGTGTAATTGCTTTCAACAATATTAATAAACATTTTTTTTTACTAATAAGTTCAAGTACAAAAGAGTATTGACAGGAATGGTATAAAAGCACCATATTATGAATACATGTGACTGCGCGACACTACAAGAGATCAATGATTACACTCCACATAGGTATTATGTTAATCTTCCTATAAACAAATTTACATGCAAGACAGAATTTGGACAACAAACTAATGAACACCAAATTTTGAAGATTAAACTCAAAATGTGCGATAGCCTTCACATGGCCAAATGAATAAAGGGTACCACACCTAGAAGAAATGAAATATCCCCAAAAGGGGGAAAATAGTACCCCGTCCCCCAAATTGTTCCCTTTTTTTCTTTTCACCTAAAAAGATATATCAATGGCGTGTTTCTACAAAGAATTGTTAAAAAGTATTACCCGCCTAAGTATCCAGAATCCTGGATAAGTTTCCTGTAGAAACAAACGCGATGCAGTTAATTGATAAATTGCATCGCGCAAAATACGGTTTCTCATAACCATCTTTGAGAGGTGGTTATTGCCATGTTAATCCGTTTAACTTTTCTGTAAACATGGGGCAAAATAGCATTCATGTCTGGCTTAAGTGCTTGAACCCAGAAGTGCGATCTCACAGTATACATATATTCTGGCCTGTTTAATCTCGCCAGCTGATCGCGAAACATGTATACCTGCTACAATGAGTGAGATCTACCATGAATTTTGAAAATTTTCCTGACGAGATGCAATTTTTGACATTCCAAAATGCAATGTTGATGTTATAGGTTGAATTTTCCGATTTCTGCCGTATTTGCGAAGCGAAATGCAAGTTAATCAGATTCTTTGGTCTGTAGAAACAGCTTGGTTTAAGAGCGATAAGGTTATTCGAGTCTGGAAAAGATAAACTGTTTTTAATGATTTACTGTAGAAACATGCCAAAAGTTTATCATAAATACAATAAAGATACATTAAGAAATAAATAATATATCACACATAGAAAGAAAATATAATGAAAATAGGGAAAGAAAATTATTCAATTTGGAACACTAAAAAACATAAAAAAATAGAGACCTCTTTTTGCAAAATATATAGAAAATAATATATACAAGAGCAAGATACCCACTTATTTCTTTTCTGTCTATTTTTGCTGTGCTGAATCAGATGAATAACTCAACTATGTGTGAGAAATAATATGATTGTCTTACACAGAATCAGTAGTCAATTGTAATTTTTTACAACCTAGCTTGGACAAAATTTGAATTCATATAATACAAAAAATATATAAATTGTGATTTTGTATATTCATGAGGACTTGAAGAGAACAGTTTTACCAAAAAATAACAACTTTAATTCGTCATAACTTCGTTAATCCTCAACAAATTTTGATGAAATTTTAAGTGCTTTTTATTTGTCTGATGTACACTTTGAATTGTATCACATAACTTTCAGTCTCGAGTACCTCTAGCCCTTCAATCGAATGGGTTGGACGACTGGTTACATTTTACACATAAAATAGTTATAAGGAGAATGAAGGGGACCATAGAAAGAAAGCATGAGAAAAGGGGAGATTTTGGTAGGGAGAGAATGAATCAGAAAAGCATCATGCTGAAAATTTCATTAACATCTAATAATAACAAAGTTATTGAATTTGAAATTTTAACAATATTTTGGTAAAAAAATTAACCTAATGTACACATGATCGTCAGGAATATTTGCTATGCTTATTGTACATAAAATGAAATCATAATTATTTAATATTATCATACATGTGTGTATGATATGTCCCAAGTATCATATCATTATTTCCAGCAATGAATATCTTCACATTAAAGGTCAAGTCCACCACAGAAAAGGTTGTTTTGAATCAACAGAGAAAAATCAGGCAAGCATCATGCAAAATATTTCATCAAAATCGGATGCAAAATAAGAAAGTTATGACATTTTGAAATTTCGCTTATATTTCACAAAATAGTTATATGCACAATTTACCCACATGCATATGAGAGAATCGATGATGTCCCTAACTTTTTGGTTTGTTTTTCATTGTTTGAATTCTACAATATTTCAAATTTTACAGATTTGACAATAAGGACCAACTGGACTGAACCAAATAATGTTAAGCAATGGTAACTCCACATGTTCAGTGAGAAATAAAACTTTATTTCATAGGTCAATGGGGAGAAAATTATATTTCATATTAAAAAAAACAAAAGAAAAGTGAATGAGTGATGTCATCAGTTCCCTCATTTGCATACCGACCAGGATATGCATATAACTATTAAGTGAAATTGAGTGAAACTTAAAAATGTCATACCTTTCTTATTTTTCATCCGATTTTTATGTTTGATTTTTCTCTTTTTAATCAAATCAACATTTTGTTAGGGTGGACATGTCTTTGAAATAAATTTTCACTCCATTTTTTATAGTTCTCGGAGGACAAAGTGTAAATAAGCACGACTTCTTGTAATAAAATACAAAAGAACAAGTGGGGATATGACATCAGCTTGGGTACGTCATGGTCTAGTGGTTCTGACTCTCACCTTACAAACAGAGGGTCATGAATTTGAGTCCTAGCCATGGTGTGTTTTCCTTCAGCCCGAAATTTATCCACACTGTGCTGCACTAGACCCAGGTTAAGTGAATGGGTACCCGGCAGGATTAATTCCTTGAAGCTGTAATAAGAAATATTGGATGAAAACAATGCAAAGGACAGTATATTAGCTACGGGTTCAAAACATCAATGCTTGTCGTGTGTGTAAGCTTTCTTTAGAAGTTCATATATTTTTTTAAATATCGAGAAATTTGCAGTATACACTACCATTCAATTGAATGGTACCAATTAACAAATACTAACAAAACATTTTGTAAAATATGATAAATAAATTTATGTTTAACCATAGATGGGAAGAAAATAACCTATTATCTAATGGGAGGCCCCAATGATGACAAATACCACAACAAATGAATACCTGAGGACAAAGCGTCCACCCCTCCCCCTCAGCCAACATACTGATTTTTTTTTTCAGCTATGCCACTGCAGGAATACAATCTGTTTTATCTCATGAAGCTTTGCAATTTTTCCTACTGAAGAAAATTCTTACACACATCCTTTCATAACTCCATTTTTTTTTCTTGTACACGGCACGTTTTCTGTGTTCAACACCCGTCGTGTCATTCCCAGATAAGGCTGGACCATTAACCTTATCATCCAGTGTATCCGTCGTCCAAACTTTGAAAATGAAATAAAATCAATTTGAGTGTTGTAAAATCTGCATGTATGTGCAGATACAAACAAAAATAGAATACTAATATAGTAATAGAAAAAGAATGATCTTAGAACATTAATTTTAGAGATATTTTTCATGGATCTCTGATTACCAGCCCAGAATTCAGGAAAACAATAAGGAAATGTGATATTGTTCAGCTTAGTTCAGACAAGGCTGTATTATAACTGTGCATGATTTATACTAGTAATAGCTATGTCATCTGAAATCAAATTTCCAGAGCAGCAATTTTCAAAAGGAGGGTAATCGATGACATAAATTCCATTTCCCTGGTATTGACAATCACAGAAGCGGATCCAAGTGGGCACATTTGACCTGGGGTCCGTTGTATATTTAGAGTTGCAATAAATCGCAACTCTAAATATCATGCGCAACTTGATTTTCAACCAATCAACAGCGCGCATTTGGGACTTGCGATTGATTTTTTTACCTGCGTTTAAACGCAACTCTTTCTGCAATGGACCCCTGTGCCCCCACCTTGAGAGCAAGATAAGAATGTGGCTTTCTTACACAAGTGTTCCCCCCCCCTTCGAAAGTTACAGCAAATATTTATATTGAAAATATTGTCTCATACAAGAGGATCTCTTTTTTGGTTTGCTTGTTATTTAAAGTTTCCTTGGGAAAATCTGCCCCACTACCCCCTTTGAGAAATCATGGATCCGTTCATGGACAATCATATGTCAGTGGATGAATTCCAGACATTGTTTTAGGCAAGTTTTGATCAGTAAATAAATAAAAACAGATAAAATGTGATCACAGGACAAACTTAAAAAAAGGATAAAATTTACTTTAAAAATTGATATGCCTAGCCCCATGAAAAGATCTAATAATACCCTCCCGCATTAATGCTTCACAAGTTTCACACCAGCCAACTTCGAGCAAAACTCCCCACCAGAAATTGTCTACACACATTTGAGGTCAATACACAATATGCCCACCACTTTTCAAAATATTGCGGATTGCTTGGATTTGCCGTCATGTTGATATGGACCGAAGTTATGCGACCAGAAGATTCGCATGTGGCATGTTGGCTGTTTGTTCGCCACATGTAAGCATGATTTGTTCGCTAACTTCAGTCCCAATAAACATTACAGCGAATCCAAGCAATCCGCGAAGTGATGTCTACGGATTAGATCAACGCATCGAGATCGAAGACTAAATACAGCCGTTCCAGATATTTTGAAAAGCGGTGGTATTAACATCGAAATGTGACTGAGAGACCTGTCATGACATTTGGGAACAAATTTTGGTGATGAGGTATGCTGGTAATCGGCCAGTGCAAAACTGCATTAGCACCACTTTTCTCTGCATAATTATTGCAGCCTCTGTAGAAAAATTGAATAGGAATCGTTTGTCACTCTGTCCAGTCACAGTTCCACACACAAAGTGCACATTTCACCTTACGTGCCATGAGTGGTAGAGTGTCACTTTATAGGGGCTGCGTAGCCTTTATCATTTTTTAAACTTTAGGACCCCTTCCATGTTTCACCTCCATTTTATCTCATTTACCAACATCCATCAACAACAACAAATTTATAGGCCTAATTCCAAAACATTATTTGTCGGCAAGTTTTCAATTTCAGTGAATTAACGTTGTGCAGTAGGCCCTACGTGTTTCACAATTAACGTTTTGACAGTCTTGACATTAGTTTAACAAATCATTCATTCATGAATTCAACGTATTCAGAGACGGTTTTTGTAAAACAGTGACAATAAACATCAGGCAATATGAGCGAATTACTAATCTATTCAATGCTCCCCGAGCTAAACTCAGCCAACACAAAGCATAAGCACTCCCTATCGTCATAGCCACGTCCCGGCCGCGTAGAGCAGCGGCCAGCGCCAACGGGGCAATGGCGGTGGCAGTGCAGTGGTCGTGGCAGTACACCGACATCTAATATTTTGAGACAATTTGAGAAATAAATCAAAGAAAATTGTTATAGAACTTACTGTTTAGACTTCTACAAATGACTTTGAAGTCGCTGTCCGAATCTGACCCATGTTCCTTTAGTTTTTGATGAATTATCGAGGGACTTATCAACAGCACAACGGCGGTCCTGGTAGATGGAGTTTTCTTTTTCAAATATTGTAATTGGCGGTTAGACGCACGTGCGCGCGCGTGCAATAATAGAGCTAGCTAGCTAGCAAGCAGCCAAGCGGCCCAGCCCTGCTTGCCAACGCATATGGGGGGGGGGGGGGAGGGGGTGGATTAAAACCAAATCAGGGGTGTCTTCTTTTTCCTCTCGATTGCTTTTGGGTTGGAAACCATGATGGCGTGAGTGCCACTGTTTTCCTTGGATCTTGGAATCTATGAAAAAAGTTTTCGATCCCTTCACTTTTTTTTCCTGTTCTCTCTCTTTTCTTTTTTATTTTCGTTGTCTTTTTTTTCTGTTAATCTTTCTTTTCTTCTTTGCCTTTTTTCTTTTCTTGTTTTTTCCCCTTTATATATATATTTTTTTACTCACTCCTCTTCCCTTTTAATTTGCTTTTGTAATGATTGAAATTGAGATTTCATTCAGTAGATTTCTTTTCTGTTACATTGTACTATACCCTGTATGGCGGCAGGGAATTTTGATAGGGGTGAGGGAGCAAGACCATGTGGATAAATCATTTCAATCAAGTAATGCCGGTCTATAGAATAGCTCTCCTCTTTATAAACGCCGTCCACAAGTGGGAAAGAATATTTAGGGTCTAAAAATAGAATTAGAATTTTGAAAATATCATTTGTAAAAAAAGGGTGAAATAATTCATGATTGGAAGCAGCTATAATAGCGTACAAATGGGTTCAGATGGGGCTTTTGACGTTGCAGACAGACCAAATCAGGGTTTGCGGATGGGAATTTGATAGAGGTTGGGGGACCAAGACAACCAACAGTGAATTCATTTTGAGCAAAATATGGGGCATTGCAAGAAACTTGCAATCGAAGCAATCGAACGCAAATCAATTTCAGACTCCAAAATCATGAGAGTCATACTTTTCATTGCAAACTTGCAACTGATCCATAAAAAAAATCCAAATTGATATGTTCTAGATAAACTTAATGTATCATCACCTGTAAATTTGCATCTGATCGAATTTTGGGATTGATTGCAAATATCTTCTTGGAACACTCAGTATATAGTTCTTTTTACAAAAAGCGGCCATAAACAAGCAAAATGATTATAAAAATAGAATAAAACTTATTAATTAAAAATTAAAACCCTTTTTATCAAAAAAGGTTTCATTGACCGATTGATTTTATTTTTGCACCCATTGCATCAGATTTAAATTTAGAAGGTAATATGTACAATTGTAAAATATAACAAATTTATAATATTGTATCATAACCACTGGATCAATAATATTTAAACACATATAGACCTTTTACTTAATAAGGACAAAGACAATTTAAAAGAATGCAAGAGACCATGTTTACAATCATGAGCGATTACACTTGATTTGGGGAAGCTGCTCGCATAAAAGTCACAGGTCAGATATTTAATTAACTCTAAATACCTTTTAATCTTTGATATATTTTCTTTAAATCTTCGGAATTATGTTAATGGGTAATGCACTTGGGCATATCATTCACCATTAACACAAATGGCATTCAATAGGCAAACACCACTAAGCCACTATAGCTTTACAATTATCCAACATGATTATATATACCACTAGGCACATACTACTAAGACACCATATTGATACCAATCATACCATTATAGAGGCACATACTACTGAGACACCATTGAATACCACTGAGACACCATTGTATACCACTGAGACACCACTGGGTATATAATGATATACCATGCAGTCATACCATTAGAGGCACATACTACTCAGACACCATTTGACACCACTGAGACACCATTGGGTATAAGGTATACAATTCATCATACCAGTCATACCATCATAGAGACACATACTACTGAGACACCATTGAATACCACTGAGACACCATTGTATACCACTAAGACACCATTGGTGCATGGTATACAATTCATTATACCAGTCATACCATTAGAGGCATACTGAGACACTATTGAATACCACTGAGATACCATTGTATACCACTGAGACACCATTGGATGTATGGTATACTATTCATCATACCAATCATACCATTACAAGCACATACCACTGAGACACCATTGAATACCACTGAGACACCATTGTATACCACAGAGACACCATTGGGTATGGTATACCATGCAGTCATACCATTAGAGACACATACTACTGAGACACCATTGAATACCACTGAGACACCATTGTATACCACTGAGACACCATTGGTGCATGGTATACCATTCATTATACCAGTCATACCATTAGAGGCATATACTACTGAGACACTATTGAATACCAGTGAGACACCATTGTATACCACTGAGACACCATTGGTGTATGGTATACCATTGATCATACCAATCATACTATTACAGGCACATACTACTGAGACACCATTGAATACCACTGAGACACCATTGTATACCACTGAGACACCATTGGATGTATGGTATACTATTCATCATACCAATCATACCATTACAAGCACATACCACTGAGACACCATTGAATACCACTGAGACACCATTGGGTTAATGGTATACCAATCATCATACCAATCATATCATTAGTCACATACCACTGAAACACCATTCGGTATATGGTATACCATTTACCATTAAATAAACTACCAATTACCATTAAGAACTTACCATTGAAACACCACTTAAATACCATTCGCGTACCATTTACCATTCAGATCACCATTCAACTACCATTCGGCACCATTCAAATACCATTGGCGATTTTTATAAGGGTATGCCTATACGTAGACAAGCTTGGTTTGACTTTTATTTTATAGACAGCTAAATTGCCCCTTATTCCAAACCATCTCCTTTCTGTATCCTTACAAAATTATTTTGATTCTTTTCTCTGCTGTGTGTATCGATTGTGAGGGTCGTGACTATATAGTTCCAGTGTGTATATCGTCAGGCCCGCTGGTCCATGACGTAGGTGGCACCGGCGGCCCCGCTCCGGGTAAAAAAAAATGGAGCCAAAATCATACACCCATATACTAATCTCTATGCATCTACCGGGGGGGGGGCACTTAATTCCATTGACGAGTGGATACCATGCGCGACCAAGGGGTTTCGAAAAGCACCCTAAACACGCATTTTCCATATTCTGAAAATGCACCCTTAACAAGCATTGGCGTGTGAAACCCTACAAGTATTGGAAACAAATTGCATTAAGTACAGCAATATTTCAATTGTTTAATATCACGGACGTCGGTATTAATAATAATAATAATAATTGGCATTTATATAGCGCTTTATCAATCTACGACTGTTCAAAGTGCTTTACAATTATTATTACCCGGTCACTGGATTCATAGCATTCCAAGCAGCCCGTTAGGCGCAAACTTGCTAAACCAACCACAATGACGGTTGTTTCCTACCGGTACCCAATTAGCACCTGGGTGAGAGTGGCATGCAAATAAAGTGTGGATTGACGCCTTGCCAAAGGGCGCTAGGCCATGGTGGGATTCGAACACACGACCCTCTGATTACAAGGCGAGAGTCACTACCGCTACACCACGGCGCTTCCGCTTCTACCTATGATCTTTGGGTTTAGTCATGGACCTACATGTATTTATTATTGTGATAGGTCCATGGTTTATATATAGAGTTAAATACGTACTGTTTATATATTATAAACAGTACGTATTTAACTCTATGTATAGTATACAGCTCCACCTCCCACATCTCGCGCAAATCGTACTCTAAACACGTGTGGCTTGGGGCAAAAGTACATCCTTTATAAACATTTTGTCTTATATAATTTTTTATACCCTCGCATGATTCGACCCTAAGTACGTAGATTTCCTACCGAAAATAAATACCCCTTTTCCATTATTTTAGTGTTTTTAATACCCTTATTACGTTACGTACGTACGACTACCCTATCTTGAAATCCTTTTTACGTGTTTTTTGGTCGCGCATGGTATCCACTCGTCAAGTGCCCCGGCCCGCCGCCCCCCCCCCCCCCCGAGGTTGGGCTTTTATTATTTGTGCTTTTGTTTTTACTGGGGTTTTTACCTCTTGCGCTAGCTAGTGTACCTCATCCATACCAGCCAGCCCCTCTATATATCATGATCCCCTCTATACCCCCTTCCTTTTAATATAGCTTTCGCCACGGTTGGATTTGTAATATAATTCTTTTCTCTTTTCATTGTTATAAGTTCATCATACGTACTGGATGAAGGCCTCTAGAATATTTTTATTTGGCTGCACCTGTTTTCTTTATTCTACATTATGAAGCAGAAACAATCACTTTATTGAAGATCGAGTTACCAAATTTGTTGCAGGCCTACCTATAGGCCCTATCACTCGTCGACCATTGACTTTTTTTCTGATGTTTCTTCTATAATGATAGTGTTTATATGAGCAGAACAATATAACAGATCAATGAAAGCTCATCAGTTAATTAATGTACGTAGTTTTTTTTTTTGGGGGGGGTGGCGTGGGCAATTTTATTGGTGTACACATTCGTGACAAAAAAAAACGTGTTTAAAGGGGTGGGTTTTTTTCAGTTTTGGACGCGGGCGGCCGCACGTGCATACGTTAAGGCCTTATGCCGATTTAAAAAAAAAAACAGGGTGGTTTTTATGGTCACTGATCAATCACGGGGTCAAACATAATTTTTGGCTAGCCATGTGTGTTACATTTTTCCCCCAAGCTTTTTGGCGACAACTTAATCATATCTAACTTTGCCCGCGAAAAAACTTGTTATGGGGACTATTTTGCACATAGAAAAAAAAACTCATTTAGGGGGTGTTTGGAAATACTTTGGTTATGCATGTGTACAACCCGGGGTACAACCGTACGTTTTGACTGCCACCGGAGTTTTGCCAATGATAAGGCGTTGTACAACTGGGTGAATACGGGGGTATATGAGATATGATAAAAAAGGGGGGGGGGGTTATGTCAGGAATTCAGGTACATGAATAATAGTAAATCACCTTCACCTACAAACATTGAAGGTGTCACAGGAGATAATGAAATACGTGAACTATGGAGAAAGCACTATAAGGATCTGCTAAACTGTGTTAGAAGTGAAATGTTTTTAGTTAGCAATGTTTCTTTTCATGATGATATGATTGTTTCCCCGGAAGAAATTGTAAAATTTAACCGCAGAGCATTTAAAGTATGCTAACCCCAAATTAGGTACTTTACTTGCTGCATGTTTTTCTGTTTTTTTAATTCATAGAATACTGCCGATAGTATGCTATCTGTTATTTTGGCCCCTGTGTTGAAGGACAAAGCGGGCCGAATTGCTAGCAAAGATAACTATAGACCAATTGCGTTAGCAAGTGTCTTGGAGAATTCTGTGTAGGTTAGAGAAATATATTTCAATATGTGATAACCTGTGTATTTTTGTTCTATAAGAGATCATTGCGAGCTATCAAAAGAGAAATTCCTCAGTGTTTTTATGTTTTCTTGATGCCTCCAAAGCATTTGATAGAGTCAATCATGGAAAACTCTTCCAAAAATGTATGATAGGGGGATACCAAGTTATTTGATTAGGATTGTAACCAAACTATGATGGGTTAGCTGCCTATCCGATTCGTTTACTGTTGTTAATGGTGTTCGACAAGGAGGTATCTTGTCTCCGTACCTTTTTAACTTGTCCATGGATGACTTATCTGTGAAACTGAATGATTGTAGTATTGGCTGTTTAGTTGGTTGTACCAAGATTAATCAATGACGATCTTGTAATTTTTAGTCCGTCAACTGCCGGACTGCAGAGTTTGTTAAAGTTTGCACTCAGTTTGGTATGGATAATGATGTCAAATTTAATGCGAAAGAAAGTCATGCTATGTTTGTTACTTGTAAAGATCATGATAGATTAGTGTTTCCAGATTTCTATCTGTGTGGCACGAAATTGAAGTTTGTAAGGAGACTCGATATCTTGGTCATTTTTTCACAGAGGATCTATGTGATGATACAGATATTGATAGACAGTGTCGCAAACTTCATGCACAAGGAAACGCACTGTGCAGGAAGTTCCATATGTGCTCCCATAAACTTCCCATGGAGTAATAAAGCTTGCATTATTTCGAGCATATTGTACACCGTTGTATACTGCCCATTTAAGTGGTGCAGATATAAAAGGAGCAGTTTAAGGAAACTTCGGTAGCCTATTAATGATGAGAATGCTTCTTCACTCTAGTGCTAGTAGAATGTTCGCTGACGCTCATGTACCTTCATGTCAAGCCGTTCTTGGAAACCTTTTTTTTCAGAATACTGACTTTTAAGTTTATTGAGAGAATGGACATTTCTGAAAATGCTATTGTAAATATATTAATTAACCCTTACAGAGCTGGGTACACCTCGGAACTGTGGAAGCGTTGGTATGGCAAAGTCATAAGTAACTAGTGGTCTACTAATATTAGTATGTATCTTTGTCTTTTTCGAGACAAGTTACTCATTTTGCCAACTTAATGTAATTATTTCCATTGTATTATTCACTTACACTACATATCAATTTGTTGTGTACAAAAAACGCTCCTCTTATAAGGCATAGAAATGGGACGTTTAACGCACAGTCACTAATACGCGCCGCTGTCTTCGCATCGTGCAGGCAGTCTACGTGTATAGTGGCGGGCTGCTACATTGCGGTGCAGGGGTGTTCAACTTACATATCGTGAGCGCACTCAGCTGCGTGTTTTCACTTCTTCTCCTTTCTCTCCTTTTCTTGTCATTTTTCCTCGCATTACTTGTTTTCATAAATTTCCCTCTCACTTTCCTTGTTTTCTCACTCCCTTCAGTTTTGTAACTTTTCTTGATCACTTGCATTCATTGGCACAACCCCCGGTCAAAAATGGTACGGTCCTATCCAACATACACTCAAGTCGTCGCTGTACGAATAATGAAAACGTGCAAAATTCTTCACGCGCTGCGTTGCCTAGCTATGCGTGTGTACTGTGTACACACAATGCCATCGGCTGAACTCGCCAAACTATAGTGACCAATTATTGCAAAAGCTTTTGCAAATGTGAAAAGTGACAGAGGTTTTTTTTATCCAATCAAAATCATTCTTAGGTATTCGCAATCTACAGCATTTTCTGCAAAATGTCTTTTTTTGATAGGGTCTATTGTGACGTATATATTTTTTTACAACAGTGTGAAGTCGCACCAAACGTTTCGTTTCCCGCACTTGCCCATTTGCCCGTGTACAAATGGATTTCCAAAATCATCAAGAAAGGTTCCAAAAACCTCAAAAGTGACAGAACTTAATTTGATTAAAATTAAATGAAAATCATATCATGTTCAAGGTGAGAATCTGCTCTATTCTATTCTGTTTTGATAGATCACCTTGTTGACGCGTTTGGGAGATATCTTAGCAAATCCCTCAAAAACGGCGTATTTTCTATTATTCTCCATAGGGAAATAATTTAACACGCTACGCACTGCAAAAAAGGAGCGCAAACAAATTGATATGCTCCTTAACCACTTGTTTTAGGTATTCATTGTTTGTTCCTAGTTATTAGTGTGGTTTATTTTTCTCCTTTTCGACTCTTTATACTTTATTTGTTCTTTGTTTATTCAGTATTATCTTTTATGTTTATCTTGATGTATATTACTTGTATGTTATTTGTTGATATGGACCTCTGCATATGCAGCTGTGTCTGGATTAATCTTGAATTGAAAAAAAAAATATGTCTCAGATCAGACACCATAATCAACTTAGGCGATATTCAGTGGCAACTGGCATACGTAAAGCTCTGTAAAATTTACTTTTTGCGTGAGTTATTGACGAGTCCTGATCACTGTACATCCATTTTGTGCGGTAAGATAACTAGATATGAATTAATTTGAGTAATTCTTTTTAAAGAAGAAACCATATGAGAGTTTACTATAGGAAAGTATTCACTCTTTCCATTCTATCCACAGTAACTGCGAAGTTAACATCGCATCGCTCATACAGCCGGTGATTTCGATCGTATGCTATCCGAACACATCCATGAAGGGATCGTGAAATTCTCCATTCTTTTGTGTGCGTAATATATTACACATGTTGCCGATAGTAGTGGTGTCACCTGTGCACTCATTCAAATGAGATCTTGTGGGCGCTAATGCAGTTTCGCACCGGCTGATTACCAGCACACCTAATCACCAATACTTGTTCCCAAATGTCATGACAAGTCTCTCAGTCACATTTCGATGTCAATATATCCACCACTTTTAAAAATATTGTGATCGGGAATGGCTGTATTTCGGCTTCGATCTTAAGTTAACGTCGTTGATCGACATCGCTTCTCGGATCGCTTGGATTCACCGTGCACCGTAATGTTGATATGAACTGAAGTTAGCAACCTTATCATGCGAACATAGATTCGCATGCGGCATGCTGGCAGTTTGTTCGCCACATTTTCGCATGAACAATTATTGGTGATGAGGTATGCTGGTAACCACTCACACAACATGCGAGGTTAGTAATACTAACCTCGCACAACGCATGTGGTTTCATAGTGGACTTTGACGTTTTCATTCATCACACGAATGTGAGGGAATGAAAAACGCCAAACATTTGAGTATTTCTCCACTAATGGAAATTTGTTTTTATGATTTAACTTTTTTTTTTAATGAATTGGAAATTATTTATAAAAGTGTTTTTATCGCTTACCTCCAAGTCTCAACCAGGATACTCCGTTCGATCCGTCCTTAATACTGCGGTGGAAAGTACGCAAACAGCAATCGAAAAGCAATTTTTCGTATCGAACATTCTCAATTCAAGTCGTCAGCGCATAATAGGAAATTGTACCAAAAATCAACAGGTTGCATCTCATGTATATACTTATTGGTATTCATTAGATCGTGGTCGTGCGTGTTCAATACACACTGAGTGCATGCATGCAGAGAGTTTTTATTGAACAGGCACGACCACGATCTAATGATTATTCATCGCGAGAGTGACGTAATTTTACGAGTGTCCTTTCAAACTTGGTTCTTAAGTGCCTACCGTACCTTTGTTTATGGTGTTGCAAGCTAGCTGCATTCTAGGCGATCAGCATTATTTTCTTGCTCGTTCAATCCACTTTCATCATCATCTTGTCAAAAGATGGCGTACTTTACCAGTAAGTATATACATGAGATGCAACCTGTTGATTTTTGGTACAATTTCCTATTATGCGCTGACGACTTGAATTGGGTAGGCACTTAAGAACCAAGTTTGAAAGGACACTCGTAAAATTACGTCACTCTCGCGATGAATAATCATTAGATCGTGGTCGTGCCTGTTCAATAAAAACTCTCTGCATGCATGCACTCAGTGTGTATTGAACACGCACGACCACGATCTAATGAATATTCATCGGCGAGAGTGACATAATTTTACGAGTATCCTTTCAAACTTGGTTCTTAAGTGCCTACCGACTTTGAAATAATATCGCGCGCCCTCTTTAGGCAAAAGTTGATATCAACGCTGATCAAGAGGCATCTACGTGAAGATCACGAAAAATGCTCTTATTTTATTAAAAACAACACAAAACAGAATTCAACAAACGATCCATATGGTTCGGTAAGTGTCATAGAATAAATATAATGCTTAGCTACGATGTAAAATCATAGTTATTTTAGTAAAAAGGGTGTGAAAGATTCGCGTGCACCAGGTGCATATGAATCCTTCACACACGAGACGATTTGAAACCATGAGTGGCTGGTAACCAGCCGGTGCGAAACTGCATTAGCGCCATCTTGTGTTTCGAAGACGAAGGATGTCGCCTGCGCCTGTTTGACATCTAATGTTAGACAGACACCTACTTAGCCAGGTGGCTTCTAGAGAGTAGAAATCATTTACTGACGTAAGGTTACTCTCCAGGAAGCCAGGTATTTAATTTGTATATATTCACGTGCGTTGTGCGTGGAGGCCGCCAAAACCTGATACTTTTGTCCCCGAGATTTCTACTTTCCTTCTAAAAGATCTAGCCCTAAATCATGTACATGGGATAAAACTTCATTCCCAACATTTCTACGCTCTCGTTATTTTTAAACAAGAATTCATTAAAAAAAATTGAAAAATATTGTGAAAAGACGGAAGAGACTTGCCCGATGTTTACGCCGCCATCTTGTTTCCTATTGACTTGTTCTTCGCCAACGTTACAGACGCGTGCGTCCTGTAAGGCCAAGTAAAATAAGAAAGTAGTTGATCGTCCTCGTGTGCATCAATTTTGGCTGCCGCATGAAATTTTTTGATATTTACTATTTTCTAAAAAAAAAATAATAATTTTTGTTTCTCGTCCGCACCCTTTCCTTTTTGATTGCAGCATCAATTTTCTTGTTATTAACTATTTTTATGGCTGCTGAATAGCAAAAAATTTCTCAAGATTACTCTGGGATCTCTCTCGCAACTTCAAAAACAATTGCAAAGAGTCTGATATCGCCGTTATTGCAAGAAAGAAAAAAATTCTGATTTGGTTTTTTATTGGAATTTTGAAGATACCATCAAATTAGCGAGGAAATAAAGTTTAAAAACTCGGACAAGATCATATAGTGCATTTTCGGGGACCCCGCTTACTGAATCTGAACTAATCTCTCGTGTGCTTTGGAAATATGGCGCAGATAAATCAATTTTAATGAAGTAATTTGTATTTCAACAGGGTTTTTTGATGAGTGATAGTGCCTGTACTTAGATATATGTTACGGTGATTGTCTGTGTTCTTGTGATTCTGTTGGGTGAACTGCATGTGTAGTAGATAGTAAGGACCTCCCTCATTACTGATGTCAAAATTCTTGTCGAGAAAATGCCTCCTTGTTTTTTAAAAAATAGTAAGATAGCAAATAGCAAGGACCTCCCTCATCACTGCTCTCAAAAAACCCGGACGATCAACTTCTATCTTTTTTAACTTGGCCTAAAGTTGAGGACTCCAACTTAACTTCAAAGTCATCAATCATGGAGCCTTGAAAACTCTTTCCATATACT
The DNA here is from genome assembly GCF_018143015.1 of Lytechinus variegatus. Taxonomy (NCBI): domain Eukaryota; kingdom Metazoa; phylum Echinodermata; class Echinoidea; order Temnopleuroida; family Toxopneustidae; genus Lytechinus; species Lytechinus variegatus. The sequence continues at coordinate 11,760,264 of NC_054744.1, forward strand.
GCCATTTTAGGGAGTTTGGTTACTTTTTGAAATCTGGAAGGAATCCCAACAAATTTAATATTTAAAAGCTTGTGAAATTTTAAAGAAAAATAATGGTGCTTCAATCAACTCATTACATTATCTGATATATTGATGGTGATATTCCAATTTACAGGGGGAAATATGCAGATGAACTGTAAAAAATATTATTAAAGGCTTGTTTGAGGGGGGGGAGACAGTGGCTTTTTGAAATCTTGAAGGAATCCCAACAAATTTGGTACCATTGGAAAGCTTGTGAAATAAGAAAAAGAATTGTACATAAATCAACTCATGATGTCAATATTGACAGAGATATTTCTGTTTAAAGGGGAGAATATGCAGACTTTTGTTACAGGAAAAGTAGATTTTCATAACTTACACAAAATGCAATGAATGGGACTGTGTAATACTTTTTTTTCAAAGTGCAATTCGCTGTTATGCAATCATTTTATCTAGAAAACTTCAAAGTTCCTCATGGTATAGCTTTCTATAGGGGTTTTCCTCCTCCTTTGATGGCTTCATACTTGTTTTATACATGGGTGCACAGACAGATACAAGGCATTTCACCGAACTCCCTAATGCCATACTGTGCATAAGCGAGACCACCCGGATGGATTTCCCTAGAAAATTCATATTTACTTACAGGGTGAAATCGGTTTATATTAAGTGAATTTTATTGATCTTTGAACCTTCAAATGCCTAATACGTTTGAAGGGATAAAAATTATTTCACTATGAATGGCAAAAATGAGAGGTTTCTTGCCAGACCGATCTCGTGTAGATCCCTCGATCCGTTTGTCAATAATAATGATAATTATTTATAATCACGTTTTAGATTTTAGTATTTGTTAAATAATAATTTCATCTATAAATTGTTCTTCAAAACATCATTTTGTAACATAGCTAGAAGGTACATCATAACGAAGCTGTTCAAGGGTATTTGCTTTGTTCATGAACTTTATTAGAATTCTTGTGTGGAGAAATCTATGAAAACTGAGACAGTCCCTGTAAAATGGGATGATCCCAATTTTCTGACCAGCGACTCTACTGCCTAGTCTGTTTAAAAACTATAGATCTAAGTGACATGATTAGACAAAACTAACATTGAAATTCAAACTTCATTCATCATCATCTGATTATCATCATATAATTATTCCATCCATTAACCATCCTCAGACATAGTTAATGGATGGAATTTTTACTTTTGTTTCAAATTGAAAATCTTTTAAAACCAAGGTTAACATTTGAATTTTCAAGATAGTTTTGAAATTATAATTTGTGATTCTTCTTAACTAGGTTAAGGTTGTAGTTAATTTATGATCTATGAACATAAATTATTATTATTAAATAAATGGGGGGGGGGTAGTTAAAAAGTCAAAGAAAATTTCTTTGTCTCATTTGTTTTTCATGCCCTTTTAATTGTGTAAAGAGTGTTAGGTTCCAATCATGTGAGTAAAATCTTATTTCCTTCGATCAATGGCAGGTATGAAATTTTGATGAAATTTGTATTTTGTCCCACACTGTCAATTTTAGTGAAAAAGGAGCATTGACGTCAGTCAACAGAGCATCCATAACCTTGGCCCTTAGTGACCACTGATTATTCAAATGGTAAATGAGAGAAAAGATATGTCATTATGACACAGAGTTAACTAATCTAGGAGCTATATTAAATTGTATAATATAGGCGAGACTGCCACTCTTTTTTCGACATGTGTATACAGGTTTTCATATGTAAATTTGATCACATTAAAATAAAGAAGACATTTCATTGTCTGAAAGTCACCGCTACTGCTATATTGAATTGCTATAAATGCAAGTGATACTACTAGGCATGTTTTGCTTATTTAACATGGTGTTCACTGTTAATACATGTAAGTTGCTTTGTTCAAATTTTATTAGTCAATTGTAGGTCAGTGAAGAAATGGCTGATGTTTTAGAGAAAGCCAACGCTGGTGCATCAGGCGACCCCAGCAGAGTTACAGAAGTCAGCCCAGGCAGTGACAAAGGCAGTGAGGAAGCGAAGCAGACAGCTGTTGATGGGAGTCAGATGTCTACACCAAAAAAACCACAAGAGGCCGGAATGGACAATGACCAGGAAGAGCAGGAGATCTCTGGGAGTGGGGATGGAGAGGAGTGGTTGGATGTCCTGGGAAGTGGTCAACTGAGGAAAAAGGTCCTGAAGGCTGTTCAAGGAGAGGGCAGTCGACCTGATAGGGGTATGGCTATCACTGTGAGTTACAAGGGCAGGCTCCAGGATGGTACAGAGGTGGAGGCTGAGGACAAAGTGACATTCACTCAAGGAGAAGGAGAAATTGTTCAAGGTTTGTTATAAAGTATAATTGGGGGCCATATGCAGTTTGCTTTCAAACAATGGAAACTATGGAATTTGAATATATAGGGAGATTCGAAAATGTTTATTTGTGCTGAATGATATTTTTAAGGCCATTGAAGAGAAAAAAGAAGACTCACTAAAACGAAAGGAGAGTATCTTTACCGTACACCTATTTTAGAAGGAGTCCTGAAGCTGTGCATTCATTTTCCCATTCAAGATACATCATATAATGTGCCCATATAGTTATAGTCATATTGTTGTAGGAAAATAAGAATTTCACAAGAATTAAACTCCAAAACTGCAACAATTAAGATTTTTCTCTGCGCTTTGTGATTTATTGCCTCAGTCATGGAATAACATGAAATCTTCTGCAACTACTGGTACTTCTGCTGCTATAATGAAATCAGTGACAGTAACTACTACCTTGATGACCATTACTTTTATTGCTACTAATAATGATAAATATGATTAATTAATGGTTGTTTGCATGTTTTTTTTTCTTAGCTATTGATTTGTGTGTATGCCTAATGGAGTTGGGTGAGGTAGCAGAAATCCATACCAATGCCAGATTTGCTTATGGAGAATACGGAAAGTGAGTAATTATTTCTGAGCTTATGTAAAAGATAAATTCAATGAAGCTTGCATTAGATCAAGCACATGGTTAACAAAATGCAGAGTTGAAAAGTTTTTTTTTAAATGTAATTAAACCTCTATATGCCTTTGACTACAGTGAAAAAAAAAAGAAGATATCTTAGTACTTGACAGAAATAATTTATTAGAGATCATGTGATGATAGTCTGTAAACTACTGATATTCATCTAATACTTCATTGGTAATTTGAATATACTTTGAATGAAAATGATCCAATTTTATTTGTTGTAGAGTACACCTTCTTCATCTTAGTGCTATAACATTTGATATTATGATTATTTTTCTTGTCTAGGGAGCCCACAGTCTTGCCAAACACTGATATGATTTATGAAGTAGAATTATTAGAAGTAAACCCTCCACCCACACCACTCACAATGACGTTGGAAGAAATATGTCAGCTAGCGTAAGTACGGTCTCTTCTTGATTTCTATTCTCTTCTCTTCAATTACTTTGATAAATCACCATCAGGTCCCATCAAAGTAACTAGCTTAAGCATTTTGGGCCCAACTGCAAATCAAATGGTAGCCTTTTCTCAAGACACCAGTAATATTGTATAGGATCTGACTTAGAAAGACTAAAATCACAAGTTGCAAAACAGTGAGGAGTCATGGGCAGCAAATTATGCAGTCTTCATCAGCATTTTTTTGGTTTATAACCTAGTAATCGTGTTGAGCATCGTCAAAAGGCTAATCGAATGGTTACTGGTGATAGTGTGTAATATTCATGGAAACCATTATTTTGATTACTATGGGCTTTAGGTGGGGTAGGATATATTTTCTATGTACAGATAGACACCGTTCTCACTACGTTTCTAAAACTAGTTTAGTGGAAACTAGTTTAACACGTAGTGAGAACGGACGAAGCTATCTTCCAAACCAGTTCGGAAATCCACCTCGCGATGTATTTTTCAAGATAGCTTTGCCTCGTTAACTGATTTTAGTGTGAGGACACAACCGTTCTTTGGGAAGTGATCTTCACAATTTTGAGCTCGCTACTCCACAATACAGGTGTAGAATGCCTAAGCTGCGGTTTCGAATGTCACCCCACTGAGAGCGTTTCCATAGCAACAAGATCGCTTTACGTGTAGTGATTTTGAAAACCACTTTTGTGTGATCGAGTGGGAACACTAGCAAAGCAATCTTCCAAACTGGTTTCCTGAATCGGTTTCCAGTAAACTAGTTTTAGAAAGCATAATGAAAATGGCCTCATAGTCAGTCTTCTGTTCAGATGTTTCAAGGTGTAAAGTTAGTGACTGTATGTTATTTGCATTTATTTATTTATACATTTACCCATATATGTTTTTTTTCTTGTTTTCAGTAACAAGAAAAGGGAGTATGGAAATGAACTGTTTGGAAGGAAGGATTATTCTGGTGCAATCAACTCGTATACAAGGTATGGTAAAGTTGTATATTGTCTCGCCTGCATAGCAGAGTGAGACTATTAGGCGCTGCTTTTCCGATAGCGATGGCATCAACATTGAAATCTTAACTGAAGGTTAAGTTCTTGAAATGACATCATAACTTAAAAGTATATGGACATAAGGGTAATCAAGTATAACTAAATATTCTGCCCAAGATTCAGGTCACATGACCAAGGTCAAAGGTCAATTAGGGTCAATGAACTTTTTTTCCATGTTAGGGGTAATTATTGAATTGTCATAACTTTGAATGTTTATGGGTCTAGTTAATAAAACTTAGACATAAAGGCGACTCCACACCTTATGATTGGTCTGCGAGCCGATTTTAGAATATGACATAGCAGTCGTATGATTGGCTACGATTTGAAACTAATTTGGCCTTTACTCCAGAATAAAGGCTTGCAATCATTCATAATGGTTATATTAGTATTCTTTCAATTAATTTTAACCTCAAATAAAATGATATTTTCCATTCACATTTTCAGAAAATGAGCAAAATGCGATCTGTTCCAAAATCGGATCGCGAACAGTCGTAAGGTGTGCGGTGGCCTTAAGAGTAATCAATTATCACTGAACATCGCATGCAAGTTTCAGTTCACATGACTAAGGTCAAATGCCATTTAAGGTTTATGAACTTTGGCCAATTTGGGGGGTAATTGTTGAATCGCCATTATAACTTTGAAAGTTTATGGATATAGTTCATGAAATGTGGTCATTGGGGTAATCAAGTAACGCTGATCATCTTGCACAAGTCTTAGGTCACATGATCAAGGTCAGATGTCATTTAGGTTCAATGAAAATGGTATTTTTATTACCAGTATTATATGATTGGTGTTTTTTTTTTGTAAGTAATTATTTTGTAGTCATTTTCAAAGTCAGCACTGTTGCTATATTTAATCGCGTAATGCAGGCAAGACTGCCAGAGCCGCTCCACTTGTTTATTGATGGATGCAAGTTGTAACAATTTCAAAATGAGTTTGTACAGAATCCATTAATATTAATTTTATTCTAGAATTTAGGTGTGCAATGTATATTTCAGATTTGGCAATTGTAGAGGCATGACTTTTACTTAGGTGTAGTCAAGAAATCCATTTAGTTTCAAAATGGGAGGTGAGAGTTATTGCTGGATCAGATTTAAAAGAAAGGATAACTCCTAGAATAATGATCTAATGCTTCAATTAGTTTCAAGTTTCATAACTTTATCTTTGTTGTACTCATTTTCTTCTGCTGATAATTGTTCATTTCATTTTATTCTTTCTTTTGCAGAGCCATCTCACTGCTTGAAGATTGTCCAGTAAGTGAAAACTGTTTTGGAAAATGAATTAAACCTTTTTAGAGAATGACAATTCAGGACCTTATGAAATCTTGTATTTACTCATTTCATGCTTTTGTAAAGTATAATATAGTTTATCAGTTTTCCCAGCGAAAGCTAAAATTAACTTATTAGTATTTTTTTCTGAAAAACAAAGCTAAAAGAGCATTTGTAACTAGATAGCTTCCTTTGGTAAATCAAGCATCGTTATTATTATATGAAGTTGAAAATAAACCGGATAGAAAAAGCTGTCATTACACTTGGGTATCAAAGAGTCATCTCTCTGTGTTTATTCTTTTATAGAGCGGAAAGGATGATAGCTATGAAAAAGAAGTAAGTCAGATGGCAATCAAATGTTTCAACAACCTAGCAGCTGCCCAGCTAAAGGTAAGTAGGACTTAATCAAAAGCCGACCTTTGCAAAAAAAAACACAATCATTGCAGCAACTCTTTTCGATGCTAAATGCCATCAGAATCATTTGGATTCGCTGCTGAGCATGCCCATAGTAGTTATTCTTAATTGCAGAGAATAATATTGATAGTGTCAAGAAGTAATCTATAGGCCTATATTTGTAAATTTATTTGGATAATTACAAGATTTCACTATTTTTAATTGTAAGATGTTTATGTCTTGTCACCTATCTTATTGGCACATGATTTAGCAAACAGAAGGCAAAGGAACATTTTATTTCAAGCTTTGATTATGCTTGTTTGGCACCAGTTGCCTTTCTGAAAGAATTTGAATAATTTGTATTAAAGTTTATAATCATATTGTTCTATCCTGTTTTGATAATGCTGAATCTTACTGTTTATCTTGTAGTGCTGAGAATCAATTTTTTCCCCAAATTCAAAAAATTTTGCAATAATTAGATTCAAAGCTAATTTTTTTCTTTATATATACGTATTTATGATATCCTTATCTTTTATTTTTGTCTGTGCAGGTGGATGCATTTTCAGCAGCTCTTCAGTCTTGTAATTCTGTGTTATCAAAGGATCCAAGCAATGTAAAGGCATTATTTAGGAAGGGAAAGGTAAGAAAGAGAGACACACACAGGGAGATATATACAGAGACAAGAAGGAAAGAGAGAGTGAAAGAGATAGGGACAGATAGGAACAAAGAGAGTGGGGGAGAGAGAGAGAGAGAGAGGCAGGGAGACACAGAGAGGATGAGAGACAGATAGAGAATAGGGAGAGAGATATAGAGTGACTGACAGAGACAGAAGGAAGGGGACAGCAGTGGGGAAGTAATTGTTTTGTAAAAAACAACAAGGAAATAACATGCTAGAAGAGAAGAAATAGGCGAGAGAGGGGTCAGAGTAAAAAAAGGGGAAGGCACTTTAAAGACAGACTAGGTAATTAGTGAAAGATATTAAAGAACAAGGTAATTTATGAAAGATGAGAGCAAGTAATTGAGATAGAAGTAGAGGGATAAGGGGTTAGTCAGAGGTAGAGAGGGTGTGAGAGATGATGACAAACATCAGTATGGTGTGAATCTTTTTTTGTGTGAAATTTCAAAACAGGAAGATGGTAAAAAAAAAGAAACATGGAATATATAAAGTCTTCCGGCTGGAAAACATGCTCTAATATGTGACAAATTTTAATTTATTTTTTCTTCATTCAAAAACAATTTTGTTCCTTGGAAGTCAATGTCAAGTATTTATACCAGTATACCATTCTTTGAAATAGAATGACAGGTTTTACCAATAAGGTTTTTTTCCCATTCATGTAATGAAATCTCTACCCACTTTCCATTCTATAGGTTCTAGCTGGCCAACAGGAGTTCAGTGAAGCCAATATATATCTCAAAAAGGCATTAGCAATAGAACCATCAAATAAGGTAGGGCATTATTACATGATTTAAAGTCTGTTTACAGCCTTAGTCATATGCGACTAGCATTGGAGCATCATATTACATTCCACTCTTACAAAAGCGTAGTGACAATTCTATCTTTTATTAATGTTTTTATTTTTCTTCAGTAAAGACATTGAGAATATAAGAACTTCAGTGCTTGCATATCATGATGCTTTATGTTTTTTATTTCCAGAAATTTTAGCATGTTCGAAGCTTGGAGAAGTTGTTTAATACCTAAACAGAAAAATATGCAGTCATTATGTTTGTCATGACCCCAGCCTGTTCAATTTGTGCTTTGTTATTTATTTTTTTTTAGCCAAGATCTTCCTAAGATTTTGTAGATTAAGAATTTAAACTTTTTTAATACCAAATTTTGTTCCTGTAGTCCGTTGACCAATATCTTCATGATTATGCTTGTAAAGATAAAGAATTTATAGTTACTGTATACCTCATTTTGTCTTTGTTTGTGTAGACCATTCATCAAGAGCTTGCTAAGCTTTCGGCCAAACAGCAGCAGGAGGTGAAGTCAGAAAAGGCCATGTATCAGAGGATGGTAGGAGATATGGCAACGGTCTCGGAGAAAGCTGAATCAAAGAGCTCAAGAGTAAGTTAAAAGGTGCATTATCGTCATTATTGTGAAGTAATTCAACCCTCCATAAGTCAAATAATCACCTTTAGCTGAATTACACTGAATATGCAAAATGTGTTCTTTTATAACAATATTCGTTGGTCTCAAGAGATTTGACTTTGGCAAATTCATGTGATCCTCTTCTTGTCTGCATTTCTTAAAGGTCAAGTCCAGCCTAGAAAATGTTGATTTGAATAAATAGAGAAAAATCAAACTAGCATAACGCTGAAAATTTCATCAAAATCGGATGTAAAATAAGAGAGTTATGACATTTTGAAGTTTCACTTATTTTTCACAAAACAGTGATATGCACAACTCGGTGGCATGCAAATGAGACGGTCAATGATGTCCATCACTCACTATTTCTTTTGTTTTTTATTGTTTGACTTATACAATATTTCATTTTTTACTGATTTGACAGTAGTGACCAACTCGACTGAATCATATAGTTTTAAGCAATGCTAGTTCCAACTGTTCATGGAGGAATCAAGCGTTGTTTCACTTGACAATGAGGAGAAAATTAGAATATTTCATATTTCATGTAGTAGAATACAAAAGAAATAGTGAGTGGATGACGTCATCAGTCTCCTCATTTGCATACCGACCAGGATGTGCATATAACTGTTTTGTGAAATAAAGCAAAACTTAAAAATGTCATATTTTTCTTATTTTACATCCGATTTTGATGAAATTTTCAGTGTTTTGCTTGTTGGATTTTTCTCTTTTTATTCAAATCAACTTTTTGTTGGGGTGGACTTGTACTTTAAATATATACCTTTTCCCTCTGTAGAAGTATCTATGCAATTGATTGGTACAATGTGGATCACATAACCCCCCCTCCCCCATGCTAAATTGAGTAAGTTTGGCTCAGAGGGTAACATCAGGGCCCCGTCTTACAAAGAATTGTGGTTGATGCGTTCTTCCACAAATATGGAAAGCCAGCAATGTTAACTTAAAAGTGCATGTTTGTTTGTTATGATATTTATTCATACATTGATTGTTATCTTGACAATACAGTATTTTTTCTCTTTATTTTTAACATGGCAAAAGAAGCTGCTGAAAACTGCTTATCTAAAAAAAGAGCCAAGGGAGTAAATTAGAGAGTCAAAAGGTGCCTAAGCTTTCGATCCTAGCAGAATCTTCTTCGGAGGCAAAATGACAAACATATAAAGTGGAACAACCAAAAGACACTTCCCTTTGTGTCTGCATACTCCTTTTCTTTCATCCCCTTCATTAACCTGATTGGTCATCTCTTCTCACTAATGCCCCTTTTGTCTCCTTGTTTCTAGCGTTGCTGTTGAATGTCCGTGTCTATATGTCTATATTTTGGTTGTTCCACTTTATATGTTTGTCATTCTGCCTCCGAAGAAGATTCTGCTAGGATTGAAAGCTTAGGCCCCTTTTGACTCTCTATTTTTAACATGGACATTGTGCAAACAGGAAAAAGATATGACATTGAAAGATTTCCATATAATTAAGGTTGATCAGATCAAGGGCAAATCTTTGTAAGACAGGACCCTGACGTTAATGTCTGTGAACATTATACATGGTGGGTGTTTCATAAAGCTGTTCGTAAGTTAAGGGCAACTTTTAGAACGACTGGTGATCCTTTCTTGTGGTAAATGGTATATTAATTGGCGAAGGTTTAGCGCATAAGAAAGGATCACCAGTCGTTCTTAAAGTCGCTCTTATCTTACGAACAGCTTTATGAAACACCCACCAGGTGTAATGTTCAGACAGAAACGTCAGGTTCCTGTCTTACAAAGATTTGCCATTGATCTGATCAACCTCAATTTCATGGAAATCTATCAATGTCATATTTTTTTTTCTGTTTGCACAATGTCCATGTTGAAAACAAAGAGGAGAATACTGTATTGTCAAGATAACAATCAATGTATGAATAAATATTATAACAAACAAATGTGCATTTTTAGGTTAACATTGCTGGCTTTCCATAGTTGGCAAATCTTTGTAAGACAGGATACTGACATTACTGTCTGTGAACATTACACCAGGTGGGTGTTTCATAAAGCTGTTTGTAAGTTAAGAGCGACTTTAAGAACAACTGGTGATCCTTTCTTGTGTTAAATGGTATATTCATTTGCGAAGGTTTAGCGCATAATAAAGGATAACCAGTCATTGTCAAAGTCGCTCTTATCTTACTAACATCTTTATGAAACACCTACCTGGCCTACTATTCATGAATTACATTCATTCCATTGTCTCTTCTACTGACCAACAATCACTCCATATTGTTTGCGATATCTCTTTTTTTCTGCCAAACAATATAATAAGCATTCAATTTACCCATGCCTCTTCACTTTATTTGGAGTTTTACTTATTCTAGCCATAAAGGGTAGTGTTAATACTTCTTAGACATGAGTCTGTATTCAAATTAGTTTAAATTAGTAAATAATCTGCATTTTGTAAATAATCTAAACTTTTGTGGAGAAAAAAAATGAAGAAAAATGAAAGTCCTATTTTTTGGCTCAAGTTATTATACACTGTTACTTTGAATAAACTTCCGAAAATCTCTCTGTCTCTCTCCTTTCACTCAGGCCAAATATCTCCTAATTGGATTATCAATGGTCATCGCTGCTGTAGCCATAGTGCTTGCTCTATATTTATCATAGACCTACATCATGGTAACCATCTGTGACCAAATGGACTTCAAACCAACTCTTGAGTAAGATTGACTACTCCTTCAAAAATGCAATAACTGCAATTGAATCGCCTACATTTTTCTATTTGATGGCAGTAAGTGAAGTATGGGTGTGGAGTTCGATCTGTTTTTTGGAAAGGATTCGTCATTTGCGATTTCGTTGTCGAGTCTTCAGGAGAAGAATTACTCAAAGATGTCTTTAATCAAGATTGCAAGGATGTATAGTTGCTGACAATTGTAGTTTTGAATGAACCAAAGCTGTGACGTTTGATGAAATAATCTTGTATTCCCTCTTTCCATTTGATCTCCATGAGCATTATATTCACCATCTTTTCTAGGATACACTGACCCTTTGTACACAAATTATTCCTGCAGCCTGCTGCATAAAACTTTTTACCTGAGAAAAACTGAATACTAAGGTTAGTCTGATTTCTGCCATTGACTTTAACACATGGCAAAAACTCAGGTAAAAAATAATCATGTTCAAATTATGCAAGTGCATACAGTATTTTTCCATCTAAATGCTAATTTATTATGGGATAAACTTTGATGCAGTTTACAGTGTACATATTTTTATTGTATTTGAATGGTATAGACATTATTCTCTGATAACACAGAAAGTTTATGAACAGTTTAATACCAAGTATATGTTATAGCCAGCTGGTATAAAGGCTAGGTTACTGTTTACACAGTCAATCACACACTATATTTTCTTTGCATCATCAGTTTCTGCTTCCTACAATCAGGTCTGTCGGTCCGTTGCAATTCTTGCGCATCCAACTACTTCCTTAGTTTTCAACCAATTCTCAAGAAACTTGGCACATATATTGGTATTAAGGCAAAGACGTGCAAGACACCTTTTTTGCATGTGTCGGAAATTGTGTTGCCATGGTAATGACATATCATGTGGTGAAAATTGTGTGAAAATCTTGCAGTTTGAATTACTTCAATTTTCATCCAATTCTCATTAAATTTGGCTCACTCTTGGTTTTTGAGGTGAAGATGTCCGAGACCTATTTTTGTGTGTGTTGAAATTTGGGTTGCCATGGTGACAACACATTAAATTCCCCAAGTTAGGTAAAATCTTGCAGTTCATACTACATCAATTTTTAACCAGTTCTCATTAAATTTAGCTAACACAGTGGTCTCGAAGTAAAGATGTGCAGGATATATTTTTCCATGTGTTGGAATGTTGTTATGGTAACAACATATTATATGTCAAAAAATTAGGCAAAGATCTTGTAGTTTGAACTACTTCTTTTGCTTTAACCAATTCTCATGATATTAACTCACACATTGGCCTTTGGGTATACTAGGCAAGTCATATTTTTTCCATGTGTTGGAAACTTGCCATGGTGATGGCGTACGGAATGGTATTAATCACCTTCAGTGATACCGGTAGTTCTAGTCTCTTTTAAGAGTTTGATGAATTCAGGAGACTGGACACACTCAATCAAGCGAATCATTACCCTCACTAATTCCTGGCAGCCAGTTTTAGAAATGAAAGAAATCAAACAACTCTAAGTCCAGCATACATTTACTATCCCTGTTCTATTTCTCTGGATTCACTGTATGTGTTTGAAAAGTTAACAGGTTTCTGGAGTAGGTCAGTGTACCGTAATAGGGAAGAACTTGCATTAGGATTAAGTTAAGTGTGAGAGACATATATAATTTGACATAGAGACATATATAATTTGATAAATATGTCACATAATGTTAATTGTAAAAAAATGTTTACTATTGTTCTGATAAGAGACCATGAATGTGATACTTATCTTTCCATTTCAAAGTATTCATTCATGTTTGATGATATTAAGAAAATGCCTTCAAGGGAATACTGTTTTCAAGGAACAATCTTTTCATTGATACAAAATTTCTGTATTGCGGAGTTATCAAATTCACTAAGAAACACTGAGACCTCTTCAGCTGTACCCCTCCCAATACCCTCTTTATCCTCCTCTCCTTCTTTATCTCTCATTCTTCTACCCTCTTTCTCTTTTTCCACCTCCCTCTCCCCCCCTCCCCCCACCCCCTGTCGTGCCCATCAGTCTCTCTCTCTTCCCCATCTCTCTCCTCTCTTCTGATTTCTTGCTACATTTTCTTAATGATTTTTTTTTTTATTTCATTCAATTGATATCATTTGTTTCAATTTTATGATCCTCTCTCAGCCTCCCATTCCTGTGTATATTGATGGTACTTGGCTGTATTCAAAACTCCTCTTTTTGTATGTGCATGCCAATATGATCAATCAGTATTAATATAAATTATCATTTGAAATTTGGTTAATAATACATGTACATTCTCTTTTTTGGAATGAGCAAGAGGAACTTGTGTATTTTCTAATCTAGTCAGTGCTTTGCACTCTGACATATGTGTACATTATATAGTAGCTTCATTTATATAAGGTGCTTAAAAGTATTGTTATTGGCAATCAAAGGAGCTATAAAAAAAGATTCCTACTTCTCGGCATTCCCACAAAAAAAGTTCACACCTAAACTTTTGCTATTTTAATAGCTACTGAAAATAGTTTGTAATTATTTAAACCGGTGTCAATTTCTTTGCTCATCTTTTAAAAAAGTTGGGGAATTACATGTGATTGGCAAGTTTTGTTTTGTTGTTGATGTATGTTGGTTGGTATTTTGTTTGCTTTTTTATCGTTAAAGTTGCTCACTGAAATATATGTTCATTATCATTCAAACACCAGATGTACAAACAATGTTTTGTTTATAAGAAGTATAAATCTCTCCAATTTACTGTAAATATTGAACCAGAGACCAAGAAGATGGCATATCCCGTTCTGTCATTTATAGTGTATCAGTTTTGAAAAGTTTAGATAAATACACCCTGTGATATGGTATATTATTGTAATGTATACTTATTTCCAATCACACTTGAGTCACAATCAAATGATCTAGTCAGATATTGTTTTCGTTACCCGTACCTGTAATCATGATAAGTTGAATTGAGAGACGAGATTAATGATTTCTCCAATTGAGTAGGCTTCAAGTCAGGAGCTACCACCGAGTAGTCTGCATGCACAGACCTTTGCTTCTCTCATAGTGCATAACGCAGGGTCTGAAATTGGAGATTAGGTTCATTATTTTTCTGTGGCTGCTTATTTGTTTTTGTACCGTTTGACACAGAATGTCAATTCAAATGTAACATTATCTATATTTTCATGTTGGATTGTACTTCATTCTTTGCATGAATCCTCCGTACAATTTCACACTATACATAAGAAGTATTGAATGTGTTTCAATACTTCTGCCTTCATATTCTTCCACACACAGAGACACTTATGTAAGTCATTCATTAATTAACTCCTACATGCATCAACACATCCTTAGACTGCTGTTCATTTTCCTTCGTCGGACTTGTGTATTTAGACCGTTACCATGGTAATATCCAGGAGTGCAGTCAGGATGAGTGACAAACAACTTTCCAAAACATTCTAAACAAGCCTAATCCTAGGTTTTGAAAACGATATGTGGAACAGCGCCAAGTGTTGCCTGCTGATAATAACCACACTCGACCAGATGTACTTGATACTTTTATCTGTCACAGGCAATTGACATCAATTACTAGCCCTTTGGGGCATTTGTTGATACCCCTTCCCCTATTAATACTGTGTACTCGCCTCACACATGGACAGCATTAGTAAATGATTATATTAAATTTCCATGTCAGTGGTATATAGAAGATTCATTTCATATCCTCACCCTCTTGATATGGACACCAATCATCTTTATCCATCTGATCTATTGGGGCAAGCTGGCAGTAGTCCATACACTCTCCCCTTCCGTTTCCCTCTGTTCTTCACGTCAAATCTGTGGTGAATTGTTTGTATTTTATGGTGTAGTATTTGTGACTCATCGCATCTCTCTATTATTTAATTTGTTTCAGACTTCATTTGACACCAATTTGTCATTTGAGATGACATTGAGGGGAAGGGAGGGGGTGCAGGCTGGTCCCACCCCCCCCCCTTGTAACCTCCACAACTATTTGCACTGGTACGAGTGTTAGTGAAATTATTGATGACTGGTGCAAGTTTATAATTTTTATTTATATTTCTTCCCCTACTAATAATTTCCTGATGGAGCTTGCCTTTTTTTGGTTTTAATAGGGTCATCTGATCCCCAAAGTGCCTTACGATTTGTTGTAACAGAACTCGAACCTCTGCCTCTGAGTGCGCTGAGTGGAAGTCAACCTTAATTTTGGAAGCGCCTTGTAAGTTGATTTAACCTGATTATTACCAATTTTGAGCCGATACTATCTCTTCATATACATTTAAGAGTGATTGACAACGTTCAGGAGTAATTTTGAATCATGGCTAGCAATAAAACTAAGAAGAAAACTAAGTCTCGAAACCAAAGTGAGGCCTTAGAAGAAGTCATCGAAGTTGCAGCCGAGTCCTCGTCCGAAGATCCCCCGGACCGACTGCTGACGCATAGAGGCTTATTGCCAAATGAAATCGCTGGTCAACGAACCGTAAAAGAGCGCTCAAATTCAAATTCTCCCGCCAATATCAGAACAATGATTGCCGAGGAAGTAAGGAATGCTTTGATTTCTGAACCCGTTCTCAACACGATTGTTGATGCCGTCTACAATAGAATCTACAAAAAACTTGCCGACGAGCTTCATGCTTCCTTTCAACTGGAACTCGGAAGAACAGAGCAACGCATGGATGCCCTTGCAACGACCTCTGACCTCCTTGGTAAGAAGATCAAAGAACTTCAATCGTCCGTCGAAGAGCAGGAGCAATACTCACGTCGCCAGTGCCTTCGAATCTACGGGCTGCCAGAGAACCGCAACGAAGACACCGACGACCTCGTTATTGCACTAGCTGGAAAGATGAACATCACGATTGGAAAGCAGGACATCGATCGGAGTCATCGAATTCATCTGAGACGTGAGAGTCAACAACAAGCTTCATCATCTCAACCGATTCGCCCGAAACCGTTGATCGTAAAGTTCTCGCGCTACAATGCTCGGCGATTGATGTACGGAGCGAAGTCGCGACTTAAAGGCACCGGCATCGTCATCAGAGAAGACCTTACGACGACTCGACAGGCCTTGTTCTCTAGAGCATCCTCTCACCAGAATACGAAGTTCACATGGAGTATTGATGGCAGGATCTTTACTGTGACGAGGGATGGTCGTAAGGTCCCCGTGAGGAATAATTCCGACATTGAACGTTTGGACTAACTTTAAACACAGGTACGCTGTATATATTACTCTGTGTATTAGCTCTTATTTCTGTGCTCTATGCATGGTATTGTAAATAACGATATAGATTTTAACACTGATTTTAATTGTAAATATGTTGATCATGATGAATTTAATACGAATCATTACGTTAATTCTCAATTAAGTTTAATTCATTATAACGCAAGGAGTCTAAGGAAGAATTTTGATAATATTCAAAACGATTTAACAATATTAAAATACCCTTTTACCATTATTGGAATCACCGAAACATGGATGGTAGATAATAATTGTTTGTTTTCTTTAGATGGTTATTCTATGTATAGTTCTAATCGTCAGTCTGGTCGTGGTGGCGGTGTTGCATTTTTTGTTCAAGATCACCTGAACGTTTCTATTATAAATGATGCAACATTTGATATGCAGGGAGTTGAGTCATTATTCATTAGTATACATATTCAAAACAACAAAAATATTATAATTGGAGTCATTTATCGTAACCCATCTAGTAATGTTTCTGATTTTATTAGAGAACTTGATAGTATTGTTGACACACTATGTAAACAGTCTAAATATTGTTATATTATGGGAGATCTGAACGTTAATTTACTAAACTACGATACCCAGCCTTCTGTTCAAGGTCTTGTTGATTCTTTTAATTCATATGGCTTATTTCCAATAATTGATAGGCCTACTCGTGTTACAAGAGATAGTGCGACACTCATTGACAACATATTTACCAATGTTATCAATGAAAACAGTTCATCTGGGATACTTTTGTCAGATGTCAGTGACCATTTTCCCATTTTTCATATAGCAGAATTTAACATTCCAATAAAAAGAAATATCAGTTCCACAGTTTTGCATCGTGATGTGACTCCTTTTGCTTTAGCTTCTTTTTTAAATGACCTAAAAGATCACGACTGGAAAGAAGTGCTGAATTCGAATGATGTTGATAATGCATACAATATTTTCTTACATGATTTTAAATATTATTGTGATAAACACATCCCTTTGAAAGAGCGATCCCCTGTTAATATGCGAATTAAAAAACCGTGGATCACACGAGCTCTTTTTAATTCCATTAGGAGAAAAAATATTCTTTATAAACGATTTCATTCGAAGCCAACACTTGTAAATGAAGACATATATAAGAAATATCGTAATAAATTACATACACTTATACGTTCTGCAAAAAGAAAATATTTTTATAACAAATTTGAAAAAATAAAAGGTAATCTGAAGAAAACATGGAAGTTTTTGAATGAAATTCTAGGTAGAAACAAACCGTCTATAAGCAATGGAATTATGCATCATGATGTAAAGATAGAAAATCCGTTTGATGTGGCAAATGTATTCAATGACTTTTTTGTTACCATAGGGGAAAATCTTACTCGGTCTTTACCGAATTCTAACTCAATATTCTCTGATTTCATGCCTAAAATATTTGATAAATCTTTGTTTTTTAAACCAATTACTGAGCATGAAGTTGCTAATATCATAAAGAACATCAGTCCTGGAAAGAGCCCTGGATACGATACTTTGTCAATTGATATTGTTAAACCTGCTGTGTATTTCATTACTCAACCATTGACTCACATATGCAATTTATCTATTCAAACCGGTGTTTTTCCTGATAAAATGAAGTTAGCAAAGGTTGTGCCTGTATATAAAAAAGGAGATAAACTTGATTGTAATAATTATAGACCGATATCTGTTTTGCCATTGTTTTCGAAAGTTCTTGAAAGACTAGTATACAATAGGTTGTACAATTTTTTGATGTCCAATAATTTACTCAATCCCAATCAATATGGTTTTATGAAAGACTGTTCTACCGAGTTTGCATTAATTGAACTAACTGACTTAATTTTGAATTACATTAATAAAAATAAACATGCAATCGCTATTTTCATGGATTTATCAAAAGCATTTGATACTTTGTCACACTCTATCTTGCTGTCTAAGCTTTCTTTTTATGGAATTAGAGGCTTGCCTCATGCCTGGTTCTGTAATTATTTAAAAAATAGGAAACAATTTACCGTGTACAATGGCCAATCATCAAATTCCAAAATAATTTATTCAGGTGTTCCCCAAGGAAGTATTTTAGGCCCCCTTTTATTCTTAATTTACATAAATGATATTATCAACTGTTCAAACTTCTTTAAATTTGTACAATTTGCAGATGATACCTCATTGATTGCCTCTAATATAAACTTTCAATCTTTAATCCACATGATCAATATAGATCTTAATTTTGTTTATGACTGGCTTGTTTGTAATAGATTGTCATTGAATATTTTGAAAACAAAATTTGTGATTTTCAGAAATAAGCAAAATAAAAGATTAGACTACTCTAGTGTTAAACTGTTTCTGAACAGGTCTGAAATAGAACAATGTTCTACTTTCACATACCTGGGCGTACAATTAGACGAGTTTCTTACATGGGATTCTCACATTAATACAACAAGTACAAAAATATCTAAAATTACTGGTATTATGAATAATGTTAAGCATATATTGCCACTCAAACTTTTATTTACAATGTATAATTCCTTTATATTGCCCCATGTTTTGTATTGTAATGTTGTGTGGGCTTCTCTACATGCTTCTAAGTTATTAAGAATATATCGCTTACAAAAGAAAGCCCTTCGCATATGTGCAAATACCCATTACCTAGCTTCTTCCCTACCCTTGTTTCGCCGTTTTTCAACATTGAATGTGTATGACTCTAACAAATTATCGGTTGCTTCATTGATGCAAAAGTTTTTTACCAAACGTCTCCCTCCCTATCTAACTCAAATGTTTTGTTTAAATGTGAATGTTCATTCTTATTCTACCCGGCAGTCAACCAACTTTCACCTGTGGAAAACAGAAACCAATAATCTCTCAAAGTCAGTCCGTCATCTTGGCCCTATTATTTGGAATTCCTTGCCTCTTGAAATTCAACGCACACAATTCAATTCACTTTTTAAAAAACGATTGAAAAAATTCTTCCTCTCCAACCTAAATAACCGTTAAATAATTTTCCACTCGGCATTTTAGAGGGCCGGAGTGTGGCGTCGCAGCAGTATTTCATTCTTTATCCATCTCAGGCTGGTTGCTTGCATTTATCAAATGCAGCCCTATTTTCGATCCTGTTTGTGTTTTTTTTTTTCATGGTTCACTTAGCGACCGGCTGGCATGTCGTCAGTGTTTTGGTTTGTAAGAAAGTACTGACGACGTGCCCGCCGATCATCGCAATCAAGCTATACTGTTGGGGCGACACATTCCGGTGTTCTATTTGTTAGCTATTATCTATAGTCATTCTTATGTTTTATTCTTGGTTTCCCTTTTTTCAAGCCTTTGAGGCTTTTTGGGATACCTTTTTCTTTCATTATTTTTTTTTAATCTCAATGTTTCATGATTATATTTGTATATTTATGTTCAAAATAATGTATGATATTTGTATGTTTTTACTTGTATATAATATTGAAAGAAATAAATGAGAGTATTTCTGCTCTCCCACAATCACAATCACAAAAATTATGTAAGTGAAAGATGTCTTGTAGTTCTGCATAAATTTCATCATTCATGTTCTAAGCTTATTAAACTATATTTCAGTGAAGAACATTGAAGATGCATGCAGACTGATAAAAAGTAAACATAGATTTTTACTTAACTTTCATTCATTTTCATTATTTTTTTTGGGGGGAGGAGGGATTTTAACCTGGTATGATTTTGAAAATTCAAACATGTTTGATGGTGTGTTATTTCAAAAGAATCTAATACTAATGTACAAATTAATTACAATTTCCTAATATCACTCAATGATTTATTTATTATTGTAGTTGACATGAATCACATCAATTGAATGAAAACTTGTGCAAAAATGATTTTTGTGTAAAATAATGGTGCTAAGATGTTTAAAAAATGAAAAATAGTGTTTTAAATAATACAATTTCTTCTTCAAACTTTATTTTCTATTATTCTGGTCTGGGAGATTTTAACAAGTTTTCAACACTTATTCTGTATATACAGTTAACTCTATCTACCACAAGTCTGATAACTACCAAATTTGATGCAATTTTCAGACTAGCATTTCACCTTTATTAGTCAAGATTATTTTCTCTCCTGTGATATGATATCATCCAAACCCGTTTCTTATCTATAACTGTAAAAGGTTATAATATATCCATGCATTTTAATGAGATCCCACTAATCAAGATGTAGGATAGCATTAGTACCTTCTTTATGGAAGTGAATGCATGATTTATCACTATGCAAGGGTTTTGAATTATAAATTCTATTTGATACTCTTTGAATATAGTTTTGTTAAGCTGTCCACTGACAACAAACCAAGCCTTTGTTTCATTTTTGCTTGCAGTAAGAATTAAATGTATTGCACACCTTAAGAAGTATGCATATATTTTGTGAGTGTGATGTCTGCAAACTGCCCATTTCTAACAAAAGTATAATTTGTGTTGTTTTCATGTTGTGTTGTATAATTTGTGCAAAATTTCAAACTTTACTTTGTAAATATGCATTCATTCATTCATACACATGTCATGCATCTGAATATTTTGGTAGAAAAACAATTTGCTAGAACATTCCATGCTGAACTTTGAGGGAACAATCAAAATTGTATTCCTGCAGCCTGTTGCATAAAACTTTTTACCTGAGAAAACTCCGGTAAAAACTGAAAACTAGCATTAGTCTGATTTCTGCCATTGGCTTTAACACAGGGCCAAAAACTCAAGTAAAAAATACCTGAGTTTTCTCAGGTAAAAAGTTTTATACAACAGGCTCCTGATGTATTTATTCATCTTCAAAATTAATCAACTGATTTTTAACCAAACTTTTAGGCTAATGAGCATAAGAGGAACATTTCTTCATTTTGACATAAAGCGTACATGTATTTAATACTGTATTACAATTAAATGAATGTAATTTTTCTGATGATGTAGACAATAGATTCATAGTCAGCCTTATTAAATATTTATACTTTTTGATATGTGTCATAATTATATTCATGTAATGTTGTTTCACCTACTTGTCATTAAATGGCAAAAACATTGCAAATGAAAGTCCTGTCTTCCATATTCCTGTTATTTGTCTTATTACATGTATATTGTCGCTAAAGCAAGTCTCACACTGTCCCAAAAATGAGTAAAGATGTGTTACAAAACTTTCAGATTTGGCTTTGTTTACATCAGGGATGCCCCTGTTTACATGTAATCATCATGCCATCTTGAGACATTATGGCCCGAATTCACAAAGGTGGTTTTGAAAACCCACGGTTGATTCCATGGTTTATGCAGATTTCCTGTATAAATTACGCTTAATTTAGCGCGTATCGAGCGCGTGTATATAACACGTCCAATGCTGATGCGGCATTTGTCACAGTGTGCCAAACTGATGCCTGTTACCATGGTTAGATACGCTAGTTTATTCTCGAGTCCACTGTTTGAAGAGTGGACTCATGAATAAAATAGCGTATCTAACCATGGTAACAGGCGTCAAGTTGGCGCACTGTGACAAAAGCGCGCATCAGCATTGGACATTTTTTAGTATGCGGTAAAAGAAGCGTAATTTATACAATAAAATCTGCATAAACCATGGACTCAACCGTGGGTTTTCAAAGCCACCTTTGTGAATTCGGGCCTATATGATCAGTGGCCGAGTATCTCCTGCTCTGTCAGCAGCTTTGTGACCCATGGCAAAGTTGTGAAAATTCAATATCATATTCAGTTTGTGAAATTGTGATTGCAGATCATCTTAATTTCTTAACCTTAACCTAAATAAAAAAAGCACCTTTGCTATTATAATTATCATTATTTATGTGTACACATAAACATATTTTTTCTCATTTACTGTTGGTGACAAATGAATGACAAGAGAATGAACCTTATAAAGAAATAAGCTTCAAAAGAAAACAACAATAAAAGGATAAGTTCAGTGAAACTTTGAGAAATATTGAATAAGAAAGTTATATGCATTTGAATGCCAAGTACACTAATGCTCCTGAGATTCTCTCATATGTAATTTGATCAAGGTGTGTGATGTCATTGTCTTACATGTACATGTATATTGACAAAACAATTACAACAAATATCTTTTTATCCACAACAAGAAAACCTGATACTCCAATACATTTGATAAAAGAGAAAATTTGAAATAAGTACATAAATAATGTAAAAGTTGTTCATGCATGACATCACTCATCTTTGCCACACTCACATTGCCAACAAGGATCTCCATATAGCTAAAACATTCAATTTGAATGCTAATAACTTAGCCATTTATTCAAGTTTTTTCAAACTTTCATTGAGCCGTTTCTTTGATTGTGTGCAATTCTACTGGTTTCAAAGATTTTTATTGGTCCAGATCTGGACGTTTAATTACAAAGTTATTTCGTTTGGAAGATCTGTAAACTCATTCACTGCACATAATACACACTGATATTCCTAGTATTCTGACTTTTCAGAATAAAAAGCAAATGGGTGTATGTGTGTGAAGTGTTAGGATTTTCAGAAAGAAATTTTTACATTACATTCATATGAAGAATATAATGCATTTTGTATGCATATGCTGAGGAAATTCCACACAAGAAAAAATAACACCACTCATTTCAAAATGGTTTAATACTCTACTGAATATCTGATTTATTGAAGGCGTGTCCAATCCTTAAAATGAAAACATAAATTATCATACACACATTAAAGTCACCGTTTACACACTTTGTTTTTTTATTATTTTCTTACACACATATGTAACTTGTTGAAGGAAATGGACACAGTCTCATATTTCATAATGATGCAACCAAGGTCCCTGGTATAGTTCAACAGAAATATGTGATCATGAACACAACTCTACATGTATGTGACCTCTGCTTTTTATACATTCCAAAATAATTCCAAGTATTAACAATAGACACACTATATGCTACATTTTTTTCATGAATGACAGTAAAATGTTCAACCCTTTACATAATGTGGCTAAATACAAGTGTACTTCAACTCTGTACATATCTTTTTTTTTTTAACTTAGTGTCTAAAAACATCAAAAATACGAGACATTTTCACTTGACATCTAAACATAAATATTTTGAAATTGAATTGTCACTTCCTAGGAAGTTCAAGCAAACAGAAAAAAAATGCAGAAAATATTGGAAATTTAGATATTTTCCTTCCTAAGATATCATATATATAAATAAATAAAATACAACTGTAATGGCAAATGATGTGCAAATTCAGCAAACATATGCAAGAATGCTAAATGGAGCACTACAGGTACTTTCCAAAAAATGACTACCTGTCAATACAGATAGAAGATAAAATTACACATTTAAAAAAAATACTGCAAAGACAAAACATCTGAAGAGTTCTAAGGCATTTTCAAGCATAAGCCTACTATCTAAATCATTTGGAAATGGTCACAATATGAATTGACATTTGCCACACCAAAACAGCCTTCATTAACTAATTTTCGATACAATGGATCATACAAAACAAAACTCTTATAAAACAAAAATATCTTGACCTCCCTTTGTTTGCTGAAACTGACCCAAATGTAATCCACCAAATCACAATAGGATTTTTTTTGTTTTGCAAAGTGGAAAAAATTGAAAAAGCTTTAACCAACATGATCTGTATTTACAGAATATCCATTGAATACTCTGTCAACAAAGATTATCTCCAATCCTGTTGTGAATTGATCACATTAGCATTTATATATGTTGGGTTAATCCATGCAATGACCATCACAGGTCATCCTTCCTATTACAGTATAATACTCAAATTTATATTGTTACCACCTGTTAAAAACACAGCTCTCGCAAACCAGGGAATGGGCAAACAGAATAGTCAGTTTAATCATGGAGGTAACAGCTCTATGGTTTAATCAAGAAATTGGTTTAATACAGATGGAACACTAGATAACTCCATGTAGGCCTATACCCCTTGTCATGATTTCACCCTCAAATAATCCAGAATCTTTGCAGATCTATGAGAATAGTGTGGACCTGCCAACTTTAATATATTGCATTCATGAATTCAGAAATGAATTAAAAGATGAGATCAAGTACGGATCAAGTCCTCTTCATAGCGACACTCAAATAATCATGATTATTCTGGCCCTCCACCTTTAATGAATATATGTAAGCCGCAACTGATCAGTAATTCAGCATCCACAAATTCATGAAGGGGGTATGTATCAATTATACCAGATGGCTACAGGGGCTGCGGAACAGTTTTCAAAGTGGGGGGGGGGGGCTGAGCCAAAATTGGGGTGGCTGACCATGCTAAAAATCACAATTGTATGGTCACTTTTGCGTTTTTGTACACGGTTTTGGAAAAAAGTGGGGGGGCTGAAGCCCCCCCCCCCTCCCGGTTCCGCAGCCCCTGGGCTATGTACATGTACATTTATACAGTCCCTTTGAGCTCCATGCTCAACATTGTACTCTGTATTAATATTTCTGTCAATTCTTTAGAAATTCATTGGAGAGTGGAACTCACCATGGCATGTTGAGTACCCAAGGAAATTGCTGAACTATATAGAATACATATATGTAGACTAATTATTATATTACTGTAAATAGGCCCTATAATCTCTATAATGAACATGGTAGTATTTCCAACCAGCATTTGTACAATACACATCAATGTAGGTTGATGTGCATCTGCATAGATAATTCCAAGTCGAGTAGAATACACAATACATGTAATTAAAGCTTGTTTTGACACCTACATGTATTTTCTAATTAAAGCTGAATTAGCATATCATTAAGGATTGACCATACACTGTACATGTAGCATGAATACAGTGTAGGCCTATAATCAGTTCATCAACTCGTGACTGGAAGTATAGGGTGTCATTGTACAATGGATCGAACATGCACCCTCTTATATGAGGTTAGAATATATATAATCAGGATGTACATGTAGGCCTTCATGTATTGCAGTTAAATGCGGTATCAAACCACCATTCAAAACCTTTTCATCATATACATAGCCTAAAGAACATACATGTAGGTCTACATGTAGTTAAAATTTAACACTGTCTGCATGCATGTACATGTAGTAGCTCTCTTTACTTTCATAATGTATGAAGAAGGGAAATGGCATGAGAGACAAACAACTCATCAAAAGAATGATAAAGCAAACATCTTTTGTAAATGTTTTTCTTCAGACATGCTCTTTTTAACAATTATATTGTATTGTTTTGCATCTTAAGGCCACTGCACCCCTTACAACTGTTCGCGATCTGATTTTGGAACAGATCGCATTTCACTCATTTTCTGAAAATGTGAATGAAAAAAATATTTTATTTGAAGTTAAAATTAATTGAAAGAATACTAATATAACAATTATGAAAGATTGCGAGCCTTTATTTTGGAGTAAAGGCCAAATTAGTTTCAAATCATAGCCAATTGTACGACCACTATGAGTCATTACGACTAGATATTAAATACGCTTTTATTATAAGAAGGATGATAGCATTGTCACAGATTTGAACATAGGTATTCGTGCACGGATTTACAATATTATACAGTAAAATATTCCATGTTTCATTAATAGCATCGAATTCTACCACGCTTTATTCCAAAATCGGGTCGCAGACCAATCGCAAGATGTGCGGTCGCCTTTAAGCACACAAACTAACATTGGTGACAATCAATTTTGACTGTACTGTATACACATACATGTACATGAAAGAAATGGCATATTAATTGGCAGAATGCTTCATGCAGCTCACATGAAACCGAAAGGGAAAGGCGAGGGGAAATAAAGAGAAGTACCGTACAGTTCATGTGTGAAAGGCAGGGATGAGGAGATGAACGGTCTACTCGTATTCCTGGCTCGTATTCAACCCCATGAGATTCCAACACTGTAGACAGGATATTATGAATCTACATGTATAGGCCTATAAAACAACACAGATACATTGTAGTGAGTCGCCACCAACATACATGTATTTGGCTGAGCTCACGATTCTAACCAAATCAGCACCAAAAAAAAAACGGTGGTTAAAATGAAAATCCCAACCCCATCAAACATTATTTTCTCCAACGTGTCAACAGTGGCACACGTACATGTATAAAAGTATACAGTCATGTACATTGAATTTTAAAATGTCTTAATGCAGAGACTAGCAGAAATTCACCTCAGATGACATTTGAGTAGTCTACATTTTCAGACTATCACAACAGGTTTTCAAGAAATGGAAAATCCCTCCTCAAAACATCCATCCTAAATCCTTCAGCAAAATATATACCATACTACTGTATAGGCCTGTGTGTAGGGTATTTCAATGTCAATTTTTCATGATTGAAATAAATCATTTTTAAAGCTTGTATCCAGACATTATAGGATAGAAAGATTAGAGAAGACTGAATCATGGGCAAAAACTTTGATAGTGTAAATCCCCATTGGCCTACACTGTTATGTGCATGTAAATGTGTTATGTGTGTGTATATTATAGAGTGTAATTTGATTAAACCATATTGACCACACCTTCAACAGTGCAAGGTCACACCTTACTATGCATCGTTGACACAACTCCTGAACTTGGAACAGGAAATCTCACGTTTGAGATCAATATTGGAATAGTATGTACCAAGATACATGTAGGACTGCAGTTTATTTCACAACCCTATCACATTTACCGTATACAGTATACATGAAGGCTTACATATACATGTGCACAAGTACATCATCACCCCTTTTTTTTCTTTCACTGGTTTAAATACTGTTATACATGTACATGTATGGCTGATAAGATACCTGTAAAACAAAATAATTGTGAAAAAAATTAAATATACATTTGTATTAGGTTATTGACTTTTCTAATTAAAGAGGGCAAAAATGTGAGAGAAATAATGATCTCTAATTTGCTCAATTACATGGTACATGTACGCATATTTACATGTAGGCCTCTTTCAATATACATGCAGTTTAATGATTATTATTTTTCTTCCAAGCATTCATTCAAATTGATTTTACATATTACTTGCTTGACTTTCAGTACTGCAGTAAACCTATAAACCACCATGAATGTTGTTTACGCTTGCTTCCTGCAGGCACAGGGATAAAGTCAAGGTATTCGGATTAAAACTCCATTTAGAAAGCGAACGTCAATGCTAAATCTAAAAGCAGCAATGCAACGGCCTTTCATTCTTTTTTACAATTAAACTGTAACCAACTCCCACTTCCCTGATTAAAGTTTAAACCTGTGAATATAGAAACTGTGCATGCTGGCTACAGTACATGTATGTAGGCCTACAACACTTGGTATGCATTAGCATGGTTACAGGAGGAGAGGATGATCGTGATTTAGCGATAGCACCATTATCACTTTACAAGTCTTTCCACAGGTAAAGGCTCTCTCAACGAATCAACAGCAGTTCACTCTAAATGTCAACACAATTGGGGCGCAACAGACATCAGCGTTCAGTGTTAGCCTTGAAACCCACATACCTAAACAGGAATGACAGTCAGACAGACCAAAGCCAAATGCAACTTAGACAAGATGGAATGATATTGAATCTTTCGAACTTTCCTGCCCCCCCCCCTTCCCCCCCCCCAAGTGCTGAACTATAAAGTAGCATCCACTTCATCATTAATAGGCATTCTATGACTATACATGTACTGATCAAAGTACTGGGATTTGGTTTATGACGATGTACTCATTACTCAAATGGATTACTATTTATCAAAATGAACAGGGGACAATAGAAGAATTCCCTGAATTCATCAATTTTCTTTTTATCAGATTCCTACATGTATCAACCTGGTGATATTTCCCTTGCTGAAAGTTTCCTGAATGACTTATAGCGGTCACCTACATGTAACATACATGTACATATGTATGTAGCTTGTATAGGCTATGCATGTAATTTTCCTCCCACAATATGAAACCTATATCATATCATCCAGGGTCTACTTCTAGAAAAGTATTGATTTCTTTTCTTTTGTAATTGAATAAGTTTCACATAATAGGCCTACCAAGTTAAATATAACTCTTTTAAGTTGCGGGTGATGAAATGTATTATCAAATTCAAATTCATTTGGAAGTCGCCATCTTTGTGTTATGTAGCAAAAGTATTTTTGCCAACTTGACAGTACATTATCATACATGCTTATTAATTTTTTTTATAGATGGAAGTGTACATTTACATTCTGAACATTGTTTCATCATCATCATTATGAACATTCCAAAATGATGAACAAATAAAACTATAGATTCTACCTATACTGTACAGTGTACATGCTATGCGATTTAATGGTTGAAGAGTTGAACTTTCATATTTTTATGAATACTCTAATACTGGTAAAATTCATGCTGTTTCTTAAATCTTCATCTTCAAGTCTGGACTTCCGGATTCTTTCAAAATAAATGGAGCAATTCTACACAGTTAGGCTTTTAAAATATCCCAGCTCGATGAATAACATGCACTTTGTATGGTTTTCCATATATCATCTGACGCACACGGGGATCTGGCTAACATGCCAGTTCCCATGGCAACAAATAAGAAGGTGACTTTAACAGAAGTGCTGGTCATCAGGGAATCTCATAGAAGGAGGGCTCTGCTAAAGCTCGCAGATAGCTCAGAGGTTTTAATGGGATGGGTCATAAACCACAGTCAGAATGAATAGGTGGTTTCAGACTGCCTCTAAGTTCATCATTTCCAGGTATTTTCTGATCGGGAAATTCACCCCGATCAAAAAATACCAGGTAACATTGGCAATGTGAAAGCAAATTACGCATAATCTCCCCGAAAGAAAATACCCACTAAATAGTAGGTACTTGTCAAAATTACGGGAAATTTCGCTAGGATTTTTCCAAGGTCGCAGGTATTATGACGATGTACAAGAAATTTACAGGAACTTTTAGCCCAGCGTGTAGTTGGGCACGGGGTGCCTTGGGTGGCTGCTGGGCTAGTGATTTTGAATCTCACGCCTTGCTTGCTTATCTAATCACACTGCGCATGCTCGTAACTTCAGGAACTTATCCCGAAGCGTATGTTTTGGGGCGGTGTGAATACAAGAATAATCAATGGGTATTTTTCAGCCTGAAAAATTTCTCGTAATTCAACAGGGATTCTTGTGACCGAGGCGGTTTGAAACCACCTTATGAGTAGGACTGGGATTCCTCATCCCTCCCCGCTTCCCTGCCGGCTCCCAATGGCTTTTCCCTACAGGGGGCAGCCTACACGTTCATGTTCACGATACGCCGTGCAAAGAGAACCATGTCAGGTTACTCTCACAACCGATATTGAAATGTCTTCCAAGCCCTGAGGTGACAGAGGAAAAGAACCTCCCTGCGAGGATGTTATTACAATCTCTATCACAACAACACTAGCACCAGTCATTACCTACAACTTGGCATTTCAGATTTTCCACCAAGCCAGCTAGCGGTGATCTGGAAAATTGGCATCTGTTTTCGTAGGCAAATTACAGTAACCAAGGATCTTGATTTTCACCTGACAACTGTAGGTTGTCAATTTATTCAACTAATTATCAAGTGTATACTGTACCCTAAAATATGGAAACATGTGGAGTACATTACAATGCTAATGATAATTTCTAAATGTTTCCACTGTGGGTTTCATACATGCAGTTTGATATCACATTTTGATGCCAAAATTCAGAAATTACATGCATTAATTCATTACACAAATATACATGCATTGCACATGGTCACAGTTGATTTTTTTTTCCAAAGCCAACAACATATAATAATGCCTGTTTATAACAGTTTTCTTTCATTTCAATAAATCTTGCAAGTTTGGCAGTGGTATGTTTACATGTAAGTGCATTCTTTGCAGAAAAACATGAGTGCACATTGCATTACAATTGCTTGATAATTGTATTGCATACTACATTTATACACTTGCTTGATACTTGTGTAGGTCTAAACTGGAAAAAAAAAATCTTGACTTCTGCCTGTAGGTGTAGTGCGAACAAAAGAAGGACACCAACACACCTATTTTTAAGTTCAACTAGCTGTCAGTGCACATTACTGACATTATCAAGGGTTTTGGTTTATGGAAAGTCAAGATCACTCGAAAAATGGCTCTGCGCCCAGTCCATATATGCTCCAATCTCAAATGCATTATTCACAAAGTAACCCCTATCATCTTTATGTCCAATTCACTATGCCTGTGGTTGCCGGCGATGCTCTAAAGGAGATAGGCAGAGAAACAGAAGTGACGGCGATGTGGAGATCGGGGTTGGGATTGGGAAGCATACAGAGGTTGCCGCTAGAAGGGCAAATCAAGCAGAGGCTATTTAAGGGTTGCAAACCTCATAAAGCAATTAGCATGGCAAGCAATAACCTACTGGCGACTGAGATGAAAAAAATAATGATAAAGAGTAAGAGAAGAATGAGAGAGAAAGAAAGAGAAAGAGAGAGATAGCAATAGATGAGGTGGAAGGACTTGTACACGTACATCCATGCATGTTCATGGTATAGGCCTACATAATTAAGACAAACTGTTTGTATCTTTATGGTATAGTTTAACACCCCAATAGGAACATATGTCTTTGTCACCCTGAATGTCTGAAGACGGAGAAGTACCCATGTTTTGCAGGTCTGCATTATAAAGTTATTGTTATTCTAAAATATGAATGCCTTTATAGTACATTTCCTGTTAAAACAGAATATTGATCTAATAACATATGGAAGTGCATCCAGTTTACAAAGCAGTTTTCATGACAATGTAATGAAATATGTAACGCAGGATTAAGTGGTATTCCGATACAGTAATGCTGTACTAACATGTACACGCAAATACCAGCTTGTTTTTGTGCCTCCAATACATCCTGACCCGAATACACACTGATTTTGGATTTATTCAAGTGAGGTATGAAATTGATATTGATAGTAGAGAGACCAGCACACACAGCGGCCATCAATCCCATCCTACAGCATCTCTCATGGGTTGTGTTTCTTCAGAAGCTAGCAGCCTGTGTCATATCTGCTTCTTATTCCATCTCAAGGCGGAAACGTGAATTCGTGCTTCGCCGACCATTTTCTCCCACCGGTTGCTAGTCTCGATTCACAAGCAGGAAGGTGACTGGTGCACTGGCAATGGGCATGATCGGTGTGATACCACAGGAGAGGGTGGGGGAGGGGGCTGGTATGTCTTGATGTTCTTTGACAAGCAGCTCACCCCTCTCCCTTCTCCTGATCAAATAAAAATATTCACAATTTTCAGAATATAGTGTTTCCCATCAGAATGAATAAAAGTGCAAAGAGGATAAAATTCTGTTTTATAGCTGTTTCATGTAAGCCTGTGGAGGAAACGAAACAGGCATGTTTCACATTTTCTTGAGGTTTTCAAAAAAGGGCTACATAACAGCTATAAAAAGGGAGAGAAAAGGCTATAAAATGGAAAGCTGCTCACTGAACAGACACTGTATAACTCGGTATAACTCCAAGCAAGCAACGTTTTTGTAGCAAATTTGGCAAAATCTGAGGGATCTAACGGTGCCTGCTTAACCACCCTCCCCTCCCCTCCCTGCTTTACCATATTGCAGATGTGAACATGCATGTGCCAAACGGACATTTCTTCTTGTGGTGGCACCTCCTTGGTTGCACTGTGTGCTAGCCTGCAGGGGTGTACATGTACAAGTATGGGTTAAAATTCCATCCATCATTTCATGAAGTAGTTTGAAGTCAAAATGACCATTCTGTGATTGTGTTTGCCAATCATGTTCTCACAACTGCCCTTGAGGTTGGCATTATTTTTATAATGATGATGCCAAATGAATGACTGTCAAATGGATCACTAATGAATCAAAGTTTACTTTGCGATAGTGAGTCAACATAACCAAAATGCATTCATGAGGAAAATTAAGGAATGCTTTAAATTGTATATGTATGATTCATTAATAAATGAGTGGCAAGGTACAGGGACCTTGGAAAATGTAGGCTACAAATGAATGAACTCTGCTCCATTAATAAACTGCATATAGATATAGGCCTACTCATATAATTGATAATCGCCTATTAATTCCCTCTCTGTTTTGCAGGGACATTGAATTTTACACATAACTTGTTAGAAAGATAATAATAATAGGCCAAGTAAAAAGAAAGTAGTTGATCGTCCTCGCACGCATCTATTTTGGCAGCTGCATGAATTTTTTTTTTTTTACTATTTACTAAATGTATTTTCAAATATTGGCTAAAAGATATCAAAAAGTGATGTTTCTCGTCTGCGCCCGCTTCCCTTTTTGATTGCCGCATCAATTTTCTTGATATTTACTATTTTTATGGCTGCTGTATATATCCATTATCTCTTCTCGCACAGAGAAAATCAATTAAAAGTACATACTTTACACACTGTATGCATGATGGTACTGTTTTCCATTCTACTTGAATAAGACCCTGAAGTTTGCAACAGTCTAGGACCTATATGGTAGATAGAACTATTTTCATTTACATAATTTGCCATTTAATTACACGTACTACCCTTGTGCTTTTAGTGTCATTGTTCCTGGTTCTATTGAATTTAACACTGTATTGTAAAAATTCAATTGTTATCCACATCTGGTATACTCGTGCAAAACAGGCAGCTGCAGGCCCATATACATGTAGGCTACAAGGATGGATTAATTGAACATGAAGTGGCAGTGAAAGTGCTCAAGAAAGTTAAGTATGAGGCAAGGAGAGAGAGGGAGAGAGAAAGAGAAGGAAAGGAAGTACAGGGTAGATAAAAGATTTTTTTTCCTTGAACCACAATGCCCCTGAATGACCTTCAATAGACAGCTTCCCGTTGCTATAACTAAGTACCATCAAGTTCAACAATGCACTCGCCATACAGGCCAACAATGCAAGTTATAAATGTCAAGCATTTCTGGCTACATAGAGTACTGGTATTTCCTAATTGGGCAGGCCGGGAGGGGGGGGGCAGATCCTCTTGGTGCAATCCAGCTTTATGTGGGTGTAAATTATAGTTGCTTCATTTCAGACGACAACGAAAGTGACTGGGCTCTCTACACATTAGGGGCACCAATTTTCTATTCATTAGGCGTATTAGCAAGTGCAACTGCCGGGCAGAATCTCCATCTCTTGCATTTTTTTTCTACACGGCTGCAGTTGTGATACTGATGCACATGTAATACATGTATAGTGTTTTTGCCTTGCCTGATAACTGTTCCATTTGTCTGTACATGTACAATTCAATCATGACACACTATTAACAAAAGTTTGATGGAATGCTTTCCAAAATCATAGTAATTCAATTTTAAAGGATTTTTTTTTAATTATTATTTTGTGATATCATACTGTGCATGTGCATGTACAGCAGTTGCCTAAAACAGAGCATGACATTATAGTATGAATTCCATAAATTCATGGTGACTGATTTTTTTTCCTCAAAGCTTGTGCATGCACAATTGCAATCATTTTGATATTTTCAGTGAAATCAGCATTTTGTGGAATTTATGGCAGATGAAGGACTTGTGACATCACAAAATAAAAACTGTAAAAAAATCCATGATCTTATTTTTTCCCCCTAAATTTCACCAACCTTCATAAATACTTTTCTTGCACTTTTTACATTTCCCCTTTAAGATCCTGCATCTTGGAGAGATGTCACTGACATTGCCATAATCCTAAGAAGCTGTATTCTAAAACTGTTATAGCTTGCAAAATGCAATCTTCCGCTTATGGTTGATTTACTGCTGTTGCCCAAAGTAGATGCTACTTGGTCAAAACCTTGAATAAAAGATCTCAAGAATCAAGAATTCTAATTTCCTTCTTATCGATCATTCTCAATTTAAAGTCTTGTAAAGTTTGGAAAAAGGCCCAATGTAGCATCAATTGTCCATTTTCATTTTATTCCTAGATTCTCTTGATGTATTTCTTCACAGTTCTCACTGAAATTCAAAATTACCGTGTATCAAGTCAACACAAAATTGCAAAATTTGCCAATTTAGTGTACTGTACTGTTGCATGCATACATATCCTTTTCTACTCCCACTCAGAATCACCTGATTAAAGTCTAGCCAGACTGTTTCTGTCTGTCTGTGTCTGATAAGCTGTATCAAATGCTATATCCTGGATGATCTTTCACAACCTTGTTGAATGAAACATACATGTTGTACCACTGATAATAACTTCGATTGTCATTTTGTACGGTCCCGCAAGATACATGTACACCCACTGTACGTGCAAAAATCTTGCATTTGATTGGCTGTGGAACAATGGTAATGATTGATCATTACTTGTTTCAAAGTTTCATGAAACCAGCCCAAAGATAGTGCATGTAGTAAAGGTTCAAATCTAGGATAGGACTCTGAGATCATAGATGCAAACCCAACATATAAAAAAAACTTACATTCATGTACAAACACAAAAATCAAAGAAAAGTGTGACCATTTCCAAAAGATAATAAAGAAATTTATAAAAGAAAAAAGTGTAATTTAGAATATTAAAGTTGAGCGCATACACACACTTCTCTCTTGAGAGAGAGCATTGAAAGCATACCAATTAGCATACATTTACTTTAATTATCGAAAACTACCTCAACCTACATGTATACTGAGACAGTTATCTTTTTTATAGAATTATTCAGATTCTCTGAAAATTAGAGAATATCAAATACTGCTAATACTGTTATAAATTGAAGAGCTTTACCCCTGGTCTGCAAATTATTATTATTCCTTGAATATTCCCTTGAAACTACAGTATTCAGTTAATCTAATTTTAATTAATTTGAATCCACTCTGGATCTATCTTAGTTGCTATGAAAAGCAAGGGTAGGGTACGGTTGTCAAAACAACATTCATTATTTTTTTTAAAGCATGCTTCAAACTGATACTTGTAGTACATTGATTAACTTCTCCACAGCTTAAGGTTGCATCAATTGGATTCACCCTGTAAGGTTTACATCTCTCACTTCTGAAAGAAAGTCTTTATTGAACTGAAGAAAGGTTCTCTATCCGCCCTTTTTAAAATACTCAACGAATCAAATTGAAAATTTATTGTGTATTTCATACTAGATGAAAAGTTATATGGCAGTATTACCGGTATATTCAAATTTGGTCCTCATTTCTAAAATGTTTATCAGTGAGTGCCATAAATAATAACATTAATAATGCAATAAAACACTTCAACCTTTTATAAATATTTCAATTGAGATAATTAATAACCTTGGGTTATTCCTCCTTAGGCTCCTTCAAGGCTTCAACATACATCTTTTCAACCAGATGACTAATCGTACCTGTATGTATCATTAAGTATTGAAATATTGATGCAAATAAGAAGCAAATTTACAGATAAATATGCAAGAGTTCCAGTTAAGACTCTCCTACACTGAGGGAAGTACCCTGGCGTGGATATAAAAAAGAAATGAAGCAATACTGCCTAGTAATGTATAAAATCAATGCTACATAACTTTCAGATATATGCATAAAGGCCAGTTCACACAAAGAAGAATTTTATCAACATGAATGGCAAATATCAGCCAAAGTGTATTACTCATGAAAATTTTGTGTTGGAAAAAACTTTGTGCCAATGATTAATATTCATGTTTGTGTGAACGGGCCAAATATGGGCAGCCCGCGAATATATCGTACGAACAAGGAAAAATCCTGTTTATTTACAGATCTTACAAAGAGTCGGATGAGGAGTACACACACAAAGCGTAGTGGCTCCCAACTACCTGCTTGCCTGCCTAAGCCTGTGATGATGATCATGATGCTGTAAGGCTCGGTAGCTCCTGAGTGATGAAATTCCTGAGGCGCTCCAGATACTGACCAAAGAGCTCCACATCGTTATGACCGGCTCCTTCCACCCACAGCGGTTCAACGGTGTGTTGGCAGCGCTCGTAGATCGCCAGTCCATGGGAGAAGTCGATCACTTCGTCCTCGGTCCCGTGTATGACCAAGACGGGGGATGCCACCTTGGAAACTTTATCAATGCTGCAGGTGGGAGATTGAAAGAGAAAAGAGAGAGAGAGAGATAGAGAGGTGGGGGTAAGGGAGGGGGGCGAAGGTGAAGAAGAAAACAGGAACAAAAGAAAGGTGTTGAGATGGAAAGTGGAAGAAAGATAAAAGGGGGAAGGGGAGTGAAAAGATGAACAGAACTTGGGTTATTACTGTACTTGCTCTATGCAAATTAAAAATCTTATACCCCTTTCATAAACCCATCCTCCAATTAGCCGCCTAAGAGTAATGCGGATAATTCAATAAAAATTGCGTTCACAAACTCTGAAAATAATCCACACTATTTTTACGAGCGCCCGTCCTGAAAAAGGCAGATAATCGTCATGGCAACTGCACACACCCCCTCCGATGCGGTTGTGTTGGAAAAGGGTGACCTTGTGACCGCACCATGGCAATTATCCGCATTACTTTGGGAATGCGTTCATAAAGTCAAAATCTGGTGCCGATGCCGCTATTATGCAGATAATTGCAGCATCAAAATAATGCAGATAACTCTGGTCCTCCTCCAATTTTACGACCAAATTATGCTGCTATTAGCCGCATAATTGAGTTTATGAAAGGGGTATTACATGTACTTTGCTGCATAGAGGTTATACCCCTCAAAATAGCATAAATAATATAATTATACTGTATTACAAATTTCTTACCATGATCCTTGTTTTGTAACGAGTCAATCTACATGTAATTGAATCCTTAATCTCTTTCCTATGTTTTCACTACCCAACATGTGCAACATGCACATGTAGGTTAATTGGTCATGATAGGCCTCGCGCTGCAAGGCAATCAAATTTGCATTTTAATCAGTTATTAGAAATTTGATAACACAAGTACATGTATGCAGATGCAACCGATGAGCACTAGATCAGACTTTACATTAAACACAGAAAAACTGATATTTCAACATGCACCCTGTCTTAGAGTAAGTTTTTAACAATATTGTTGTGGCAAAATATTCACAACCTTTTTATTTAAAGTTAAATTCATATCAAAATCTGATTAGACAAATTATGTAAGAGATAGAAAAAGAAAACCAATATTATGAAACAGAATATTTATTTTGCTTTACAAATTTGAAAAGCATTTTCGGTCACACGCTCTCGATTAAGTATTGTACAGTCCTATGTAATAATATGCTATACAAAAGATTTTATGCATAGCAGTCTTTCAAAAATGTGGAGCAAATTGCAATGCAATGGAAGGAAAATTATTCCCTGTGAAATCTAAATTATTTTCATAAAAATATCCAATCTTGAAGTTGATACAACTTGAAAACAATTTGTCAAAATGAATGAAATATTCCACGACGCAATATTTCTTTGTAATACATAGCAAAATCTTAAAAAATAACCAAGCCTCCAGTGCATATAAAGCTCTGTCGGAACTTGGAAGGGCAATTAATGTGACTTCGTTCCATGCTTGTACACAGCACAGAAATGCAATTTACTATTGATACAGTCCTTCAAGTTTATAATTTCGTGGAGCTCAATAAATCGCTCTCCTTATTTTTTTGAGGAGCTCAATTGAGCTCCTCAGAATCACTCTCCTTGAGAAGCTCAAATCAATTCAATACAATACATGTATGATGAATTGTAGATTTTTGTATATATGCAATAGCTGTGTAGCTATTAATTAATCTGTTGTGAAACTTGGCCTGGGTCGTTACGTTTACAAACTATCGCCCTGTTGCTAAAAAAAAAAATTGCTAAAATTTCACATTTTACATTTTAAATCCATGAAATGGCCATCTGTTTTCCATAATTCCTTGAAATTATTTTGATTTAGTTGAAAACTATCAGAAAAATGAACAATATTCACCTCTTTCCCCGACTCTGATTTAAACTTACATGTACACTCGGTAAATATTGTAGTCCCACATGTAGACTTCCATGGTGTTACCATGAAAATCTACACATGGGACTACAATATTTACCAAGTTTAAATTTTAGCAATTTTTTTTTTAGGAGCGGGATTTTTTGTTCTCCTTATTTTTTTATTTTTTTTAGGAGCGCGACAGGAGCACCGTTGCGATCGCGCTCCTCAAAAATGAAGGTTTGTTGATATGGTGTCACTCTCAGAGGATTGCGTTTCCAACATCCAGATTTTTGTGGAGTTCCTTGGTTAAAATATTTCATTTTGTTTCTTTAAGCTAGGGTCACAAATTCCTTTACGAATGCCAGACAAATGATCTGATACCATTTATTGCTATAGAAATTGTTTGTACAGCGATCGTAAAGGCATTTGGGCATTTTCACGGTAACTGACGTTACACGGCACAATGTTTTCACACTTTTCATTGTGTGCAGTGTTTCCACTTTGAAGGAAATTACCCGAATTCCGGGAAATCCAGACGTTTTCCAGGTAATTTTTCGGGAAATGAAAAAATTCCAGGAAATTCCGGGAAATCCGAAAATTACAATGAAACAACAATAAAATATAGCAACTATTAATATTCATGTTACATTTACATGATTTTAACCTCCATACGTAGCTCAAAATTTTTCGCTGGCGCTCCGCGCTCGCATTTCGTAATGTTGTTCCTATATCTAAACTTCAAGGCGGTCTGAAACCACCTATAGACTCAGATAAGGTGAGCCTGGAATGTGGAGGGAGGGGGTAGAATCAATTCTTGTAAACCCCGTTCTTTGGGAAAGCAAGGAAGAGACAACTTGACCTAGGATTAACCCTAGATCTTCACATAAATTTGAATCACAGTTCAATGTCTGGTGTTTTACTTGTACCATGGACCTGCACCAACAGATTCAAGGATGTGGAGTCACAATTCTTCACAAACATTCAGTGTTGAGCGTTTTAAATGTACATGTACTGTACCATTATGCAAACATACATGTACATGTAGTTCTACAACATGTTCATTTTAGTGCATGATGTAAAAATTCTGGAGAAGATTTTTTTCTGCATTGTTCTTTTTAAGCTACATACTATGTTGTATGTACCATAGGCATAAAGGCCAAGTGCAAAGGATAATACATATACTGGTATCTGTTTCAAGGGGAAAAAATGCACGACACTATACATGACATGTACAAGTAGATCAGATTTCAAAGCAATTACATGAATGGTATTGAAATTAAAAGAATTTTTCAGATGACAAAGCTGATGATGTCACACTTGAATTTCACTAGTACTGTAAAATGAAACATCAAAAACACTTTTTAGGACTTTTAGAACAGTGTAGTTCTTACACTACACTGTACCAGTCAGATACATGTATCTTTGAATCACTATTACATGTACATGTACCTGTAAAAAAAACAGAGAACAATAGATTCTGTGGACTAATTCTATTGTTCTATGGTTTTTACAGGTAATAGTGATTAAAAATAGCTGACTTGAATCAAAAGAATTTTAACATGATTTTGTTTTCACTACATGTAGTTTATTCAGATGGGAGAAAATAATTATTTTTATAGGAAAAAATGTCTGTCTTGTGTATTCAGCAATGCATCACTGTTTTGTGAAACTATTAGAGCAAGATTTTATACTAAAAAAAAGCTTTCTGAATATTAATTCTACAACCAACCAATCTTGATATGTCATGCATTGATTTTCCTCTTTTTGATAACATCATCTCGTGTTGGGCCATTCTTGTCCTTTAAGTTCATCAATGTGGTGTATGATTCATATCATCACTGCCACTGAATCACTTCCATGCATCTTTTAACTGCTGGGAAGAATGTGTGTGCACTGCAAACTGGCCTTGTCTATAAAGTTGCTTTATATGCGGAACAAAAAAACCTACCGCCAAGGCAGGCTGAAATCATGCAAAATATTATTTGTCATGGAAAATAATTTCTGTATTTGACATGTACGCGTGCATGTATAACAAACTTTCCATTTTTAAGAGAATATCACTTATCAATCAATACTGTATGTAATACAACATAATAAAATACAACCCAAAATATATCCAAGGCTAAAATACAGTCCAAAATATATCCAAGGCTTTTTTTTGCACTTTCACACTGGCCACAAATCCAGTTTACTTGTTTTCTCTGTTGCAGCTTACTGTAGCAGAAGAAAATCAAACGTGTGGCAAGAAACAGAATGCACACAAAAGAAAAAAGAAAAAGAAGGAAAGGGAAGAAAAAGAAAAGAAATAAAAAGAAAAGTAATAGAAAAAGAAAAGAGAAAAGAAAAAGATAAAGAATAAAAAAAGAAAAAAAATAAGAAAAGAAAATAACAAGAAAAGGAAAAAAAGAAGAAAAGAGAAAAAAAAGAAAAGGAAGGAGAAAGAAAAAAAAGAGAAGAAAAAAAAGGAATGGAAAAGGAAAAAAAATATGATAAGCTATTGAAAATGAACAAAAGCTGTGGCTAAGATAGTCAATCCTGACTGGTTGCCAACCAAGGAAAGAAGAAGAGGCCAATCAATAGATGTCTTTGGATTAATTTAAGCCCTGAACTATTACAGTCAGATGAAGTGCTGGTACAGTATACATGTAGCTGACCAGGGAACACCGACAAGGATTATTAGAAAGTGTGAGGGCAGGACTTTTTACATTGCTGTCTGACAGATTAACAACAAATTTTATTTGATTTGATTTATAATTCATACTGTAAGTCTTTTGAATATGATGTGGATGTGGATAATTGGAAATGTCATAGAAAGTAAAGGGATTATTTTATAACTTTAACTTAAAAATACTTGAAAATATGACTTAACCTATGTATCCCCCCTCTACACCAAAGGAACTTGTGGGGTCTCGAAGAAAAACAATAACAATATGACACTTCATACTTGATGTACATGTAGCCTACATGTACATGTTTATACTGTAAATGATCAAGCGCTCTAAAACACGAACTTAAAAAAAAATCAAACAATCAAACCTTGCACATCAAAGAATACAAAATGAAAAAAAATGCCTGCCTCATGATAAACTTGGTTGCTTTTCTTTTATAGTTCCCTCCCTTTTTTATTAAGGTTCTTCAGAGTAAATATATGTATCTCCCTCTCCACCCTCCCCAGGAAAGTTCCAGCATACTGATTCATGATTGCCGTTGAAAATTTGTGGCAGAGCCCCCCTGCAGAGGTCTCCCCAAAGTGGGATGTCCCCCCCCCCCTGCATCTACATGTTGAATTGCATCCGGCACACCTACATGTATTAACTCTCATGACTACAGGACTTTACAGGTAAAACATTTCTACATACATGTACATGTATTGTACACCATTTTATGGAAAAGTAGTGTAACTGTACTGGGTCAATTACCGTGTATTAGTTTCCAGAACAAATTTCAATAACCTTGTTTTCAGAACACAGATCATCTTAGATGACTACAGATACACTTTAAGAAAATGAAATTTTGGCATTCAACTGATTTTCCATTTAACAACAGAACCAACATTCACAGTAATATTTACAAAATTGATCTCCTTGAATCTTGAGATACACTGCACTTGCAAATGAAATGTCTTGAGTGAGTTGAGTCAGAAAGGTTAACCTCTAAAATAATACAGAAATTTCAATCACTAGAATAATTAAATTAGCACTTTCCAGTTTGTTGAAATGTCCTTCCAACATATATACAAGAATACATTCTGACAATCTGAGTTAAAATGTTTATCTTTTTCTGAGCAAGTACAATGAATACCATGTACATGTACTGTACAACTTTCACATTATCATCAACAAG
Source organism: Lytechinus variegatus (assembly GCF_018143015.1). Taxonomy (NCBI): domain Eukaryota; kingdom Metazoa; phylum Echinodermata; class Echinoidea; order Temnopleuroida; family Toxopneustidae; genus Lytechinus; species Lytechinus variegatus. Next base: position 11,801,922 of record NC_054744.1, read on the forward strand.
TACATGTACAAGTGTCTCAGAGATTTTCAATCATTTTTTTAAAGGTATAATGCAATCTTAAAATTTTGAAAATTATTCAATGGTACAAATGCAATACATCAGTGCATTACATGTATTGTACATGTACGTCTCTGACTGTAGCATTCATCCATGAATCCAGAACCTACTCTCCAGAATGACTGGAACTGGATACAAGATGTTCATGTACTACAGTGAAACTTGTCTGTGGTTACCACCCAAGTGAAACACAAAATGAGACCTTTATAGACAGGTGGCTGCTATAGACAGGTTCTTATACACACAATCTTCTTTCATTGGAAGCAGTTTTAGTGGCCACTATAGACAGGTGGCCCCTAATACAGGTTTGACTGTATTTATTTTTTTATGTGTCAGATGAATAAAAGTGGGTGCAGTTCTGTACATCTTGATTTTTGATGAGATTGGTCACTTCTTTATCCATTTTTTTTTTGGGGGGGTGCTACAGCCTTTCAAAGAGGAAATAATAATCAACAAACTATGCAATCATGTACATAACTTTCATCAGACACAGGGGGTTGCATTTATGAACAGGGCATCAATTTTCTTATGAACTCCTAATTATCAAGTTGTAGCTTGTTCCAAACTTGCAGAAGCTGTATACAGGTATTGAGACAAGCTGCAAGGATTGGTCTAGGAAAGTTGTTTATACCGTTTATACCGCATCTACTGAAAAAATACAGTTGTTCCTGCAGTCAAGTTTCCAGGTCTATCTTGTTGTCTTCCTAACTTGGATAAGTCAAGTTTCAAGGTCCATCTTGTTGTCTTCCTAGCTTGGATAAGTTTGAAACTGAGTCTGTGCTATTTGTGCAATGTGCTGTGCCAATGTGTTGAATTGAAAAAGGCACTATTCCCATGCGTGAACATAATGCCACGCAGACTAGAACTTGTCTAACTTTGTCTTGAAGCCATTGATTGTTGATGCTGTGACTACCTCAACAGGCAAAGAGTTCCAGTCATTGACCACTCATTGTGCTGTACTCTACAAGAACTTCAAGTGGGAATTGTCAGATTTGAAACTTCTATACAAAATAAGTTTTGTCAATTCAAGGATTGCCAGATAAATCAAGACTAATACGAACTTCCATAGATTTATAATATCAATTTGGTCTAGTATGTTATGTACCATCCTCCATTTTCAGATTAAAAGAAGATAGGCCTGCAGGCAGATTGCACGACCTCATGAAATCAGGAAAACACCACTTGCCAGTCATAACAGATTTCATTGTCTGGTGGAGATTTTCACCAGTCTTATGTTTATCAACATTTGATGCCAGTAACATTCTTAAATTTTTAGTGTGACTTTTAGTTAAATGAATCAGCATGCAACAGTGTAAGTTTACATGAATTTTACAGAGTGATAATGATGAAAATAAAACATAGAAAATTAACCAATAACTTACAATTAATGTTAATTAAAATCAAAGCGAAATCAATATTGAAAGTGACAAGAAATATGAAATAATAATGGTCAAATGGTAAAAAAAAGAAGTAATATAAACAAAAAATCAATACAACAAATTTAGCACAGACACAATTAACTTTAAAACAAGAAATATACATGTAGATGTAGTTCTACATGTAAGCCTAAAAGGCTATATTTATTTTAAGTCACAAATTTAAATTTACCTTGGGAATGGATCGAACCACCATGTTCTCCTCGTATCGGGGAATGCTACACGCATTCCTGACATGAGTGGGGAATGTAGAATCACTGCAGCACTTTCATAGCGTGAAGCTAAATCCACTGTGGGAACGGTTCCAATACTTTGTCCATACAGAATGATGTTCTCTGGACTTATCCCGTATCGCGATCGTAATGCCTGCCATGCTGCTTCGATATCTGCATACAAGTTACGTTCCAAAGGCTTTCCACTACTACTACCATAACCTGAATAGTCATAGCTGAAGATATTACAGTTTAATCTTGAGCCAAGGCCGATGTAAAAGCTGCTCATCTGTCCAATATCAACAGCATTGCCATGACTGAATAGGATGGTGTATTTTGGATTTGGTGCACATCGAACAAACATGCACGCTATCCTGTTTCCTCGCTTGTTTCGGGTGTAGAACACCTCAATTGATTCTAGTTCTCGATCTGAAAATTGCCATTCTGCTCTATCCGTTAAATGTAATGTCCCACGAGTACCGGTATCATCTGTTACAATAGAGTAGGTTGGTTCTGGTGGCAGAAACGCCAGCTTGGCGGCTATGCGAGATGGGCATGGGGGACAGCAAAATAAGCAGCACAACTCACTGAACGAAAGCCCGTTCATGATGGAAGCGGGTTTTCACAATGTTTACGAAAATATCTGATTATTAGACTACTCCAATGTATACATTACCACTAAGAAATTTGTGAATTCCTTCAGTTACCAGATTCCTGTACATAAAAATGCAGCAAAATGGAAGAAATAAGTGTGTCTTTGTGCTAACATACGACAGTTAATCACGGCAAACAACGGAGACAAATACCGGCCACCATGTAATTCAGAGAAGAGTGACGTCCTCTTTATGATGACGTCACTCTGCTCCCAAGTTGAAATTGGACTACGCCTGCGCATAGATGCACGTTGACTCACCACCGAAGTTTTGTTTATTTTTTATCACCTTTCCAAAATGTAAACATTAAGAAGCAGACGATTGTGGATGGGAATGGCACCCTCCCCTCCCCCCACTCCGGAGTCAGAAGGACAGTACAGCATGCGTGTTCCCAAAATGTCCGGTTAAGGCCCGGGGAGGGGGACAATTGCATTCACGAGTGGATACCATGCGCGACCAAAAAAAAACACGTTAAAGGGATGTCTTTTTCAAGAAAGGGCACGTTACGTACGTAACGTGATAAGGGTGTCAAAAACACAAAATAATGAAAAAAAGGTATCTATTTCGCTAGGAAAGCTACGTGTTTAGGGTCAAATTTGCGGGGATGATAAAACAAAATTAAAATGTTTTTAGAAAGGATGTCCTTTTTGCCCGGGGGCCACTTACATTGACGAGTGGATACCATGCGCGACCAAAAAAACACGTAAAAAGGATGTCTTTTTCACGATAGGGCACGTTACGTACGTAACGTGATAAGGGTGTCAAAAACACAAAAATAATGAAAAAAGGGTATCTATTTCGCTAGGAAAATTACGTGTTTAGGGTCGAATTTTCGGGGATGATAAAACAAAATTAAAATGTTTTATAAAGGATGTCCTTTTTGCCCCAACACTTCGTGTTTAGAGTCCGATTTGCGCGAGGTGTAGAAGGTGGGGTCGTACTAAACCAAATAAAGTAAAGCCGACGACCGAAGGACCCGTAACAATAAAACATTCCTGTACTTGTTTAGGGGTTCATTTCAGGGAATATATGCCAAGAGTATATCGTTTTGTTTCTAATACTTGTTAAGGGTAGGGTTTCACACGCCAATACTTGTTAAGGGGTGCATTTTCAGAATATGGAAATTACGTGTTTAGGGTGCTTTTCGAGACCCCATGGTCGCGCATGGTATCCACTTGTGAATGGAAGTGGCCCCCCCGGGCCTTTTTACCCCAACACTACGTGTTTAGAGTCCGATTTTCGTGTGGTGTGGAACAGGTGGGGCCGTACACTAAACCAAACTTAATGTGTAAAGGTAAAACCGACGACCGACGGACCCGTGACATGAAAATGAAATATCGCTGCTTGTTTAGGGGTTCATTTCAGGGAATGTTCATTTCACACGCCAATACTTGTTAAAGAGTGCATTTTCAGAATATGGAAAATATTTGTGTAGGGTGCTTTTTGAGACCCCATGGTGCACTCACCAATGGAAGTGCCCCCCGGGGGGGGTAAAGGGGTACTTTTTCGCGGACAAGTCCGGCCCGCGAATTGTAAAAAAGGGGGTGTATTTTCATCCGACGATTTCTTTAAAAGGGGGATGGTTTTTATTTTCTCTGAAACTCAAACTCTCTCTCTTTGGACTCCTGAGAATTTAAAAATCTTTCATCCCACAAGCAGCCATATTGGAGGACAAACAACAAAAACCTGTGCATCAGACTATGAAAAGTCATTGTTTTCATGGTTTTGCTATTGTTTTGTCCTCCATAATGACATCAGGGAACTTCTATTGTAATGACAGCTTACCTGAGATGAAGGGGGGGGGTGTCTTTCCTGGGATAGAAAGATGGAATGAGAGCTCACCTGAGATATAGAGGGGTACATTGAGCAGTGTTCCGGATTTAGGGGGTCTCCAAGGCAGGAAACGAAAGGGGGGGGGTCCAGAAATTTTGGCAGATATGAAAGGGGGGTTCTTTCAAAAGGAGGGACGAGCATATATGCGTACGTACCCTACCAGTGGCGTACCGTGGGTCACGGCATTGGGGGGGGGCACCAGCAAAAATTTCGAGTCACTTAGGGAGCGCGCAAAGCGCGCTCAGTTGCCAGGTAAACTGACCTAATAGAGACATTTCAAGGACATGCAGTGTCATTAAACATATATGTATCTCACCGATACAGCGGAGGAAGGAAACAGAAGAAGAAGATTAGGAAATGCGAGCGCGAAGCGCGAGCTGAAAATTTTCTATATTCATACTTAAAAAAAGGACATAATAAGCAAATTTTTTGTAATCATGATCGGTCTCGCTAAACAAACAATGCGAGCGCGAAGCGCAAGTTGAATTTTTTTTATATTCATACCTAAAAAAAGGACATTATAAGCAAATTTTTTGTAATCATGATCTGTCTCGCTAAACAAACAATGCGAGCGCGAAGCGCAAGCTGAAATTTTTTTATATTCATACCTAAAAAAAGGACATTATAAGCAAATTTTTTGTAATTATGATCTGTCTCGCTAAACAAACATTGCGAGCGCGAAGCGCGAGCTGAAATTTTTGTCTATGTTGACCCAAACAGGGACATTTTAAGGACTTTATTTTAGGAATCCATTTAGATTATGAATATCTCATAGTCATCTAATGCTAGTGCCATCCTTTGCTGATTTTGTTAGAATTACATCTAAACACATGAAGCACTTTTTGTAGTCATTGTAATCATGATTATCATGCGCATCTCACTTATCAAATACTACGAGCGCGAAGCGCGAGCTGAAAATTTTTGAAATTCACACCTGAAGAGGGGCATTCTAAGGCTTGTTTGTAGGAATTCACTAAGACCTTACGTATTTCACTAACCAAATGATGCGAGCGCGAAGCGCGAGCTGAAAATATTTGATATTCAGATAAGAAAAATTGACATTATAAGGACAGAGTTTAGGAATTCATGAAGAGCAGACATCTCACTAATCAACTAATGCGAACGTTAGCACGGACAGGAAATATTTTATATCAAGACCATAAAAAAGGGCAATCACTTGAAGTAGTCATGAAAAAGAAGCAAATGTCACCACATAAAACAATAATAACTCGAATTGCAAGGAAATATATTTGGTGTATATTGATTTGAAAACGGGAGGTTTTAGTACAACATGATCATATATCCCGTTAAACAGTCCATGCGAGCACCGGGAACAATGAAGACCTAGGCCCTGAGCAAATGTTTCATAACGTTATGAAAAAATGCTTCTTATGTAATATAACATAATATAATATAAAGCAATTTAATGAACAATAGTTTCTTATTTCCCCACTATGTTTCTCTTCCTTTCTCCCTCTATTTCTCATTTTCCCCGTTTTTTTTGGGGGGGGGCCAGCCGATTGGGGGGGGGGCACGTGCCGGCCCCATGCCCCCCGTAGTTACGCCACTGTACACTACTAATAACACTGAGTGGGGGTGGGGGGTGGCATTGTACTATGGAATCGAACTCGAAATCTACAACCAAGATAATCGCAAACGAAGTCACATTTTCGTTTTTGCTACATGTTGAAGTTTCAAATTTCAAGTTTCAAAATTTTGAGTCTCAACAATTATTTTTAAAATGAATTGTTAAAAATCAAACAATAGTTGAATTTGTAAAATATAAGCCCAGGCATATTGGGTTCCTCATCAGTTTGGCTTGTCCTTATCCATATACCACTTTAAAATTGAATGGTGACAAATAGATTAAAATGGATTTCATGCCACTAGTTCACAATTTTATATTGAATAGATTACATTAATGTTCTCCAATATGACTTCCAAGCTCATTCACTTATCCTCTGTGGATTCTCTTTCATTTTATCACGATTCTTCACTTTAAAAACGCACGCTGTTCAGAGTTCTAAGCACGTTGTTTAAGCCCGTCACTTTAATCTTAAAGTTTCGAGCAAATAAGTCATACCGAAAAATTGTAAATGCTCATTATATACTGAGATGTTTACTCATCTCTATGTTCAAATATTTAAAGCGGAGTGGGGATCCAGTATTGTCCAAGAGGGGGCGGGCAGATTTTTTTCACAATTCCCCCCCCCCCCCGGCTCCCAAAAAGAACCTATTATAGGGATGGGGTTACATGTATTCTAATGACTGAAGTAAATTCCGAAGTGAAGTATTTTCATCATAAGCCAACCCTAAATTTTCCCCTTTTTAGATCAGCGTGTCATTTGTAATCATCACAGTATTCTATTTTCAGGTTCAAATACTCTGAATGTGTATCAAATTTGATTTTTCTTTGGTCTCAGTGTAGTTGTATAGTAGCCAGGCTATAAGATGATACCAAAGAAAAGTTGAATTTCCCAATAAAAAGTGAACAAAACTGACAACGAATTGCTTTTCAAAAGGGGTAAGATCCACAAAGGATTTTTTGGAAAATTATCTTTTTAAAAATAATTATGAAAATAGTTACCCAATTTTATGTTCATGCAAGTACGTAGTAGGGTATCATGACAATTTAGTTTCGCAATTGATGTTGTAATATGCATGGGAGAGTGAAAAAACAGTGATTTTTTTGGAGTGGAACTAACCCCCCATTTGCAACTCTTCTGAAGAGCTCATTTGTCATTTTTCATAAAATCTGATTTTTTTTTGTCTGAAAACCTATAGATTTTTAGTCGCTCTGATGATACGAAAGTAAATTTGAAATTCCCATTAAAACGTGAATAAAAGTGACAAAGAAAACCACCTTTTATTTAAAAGGGATTAGATCCACAATAGTAATTTTTTGAAAAAAATATTTAAAAAAAAATGAAGGTAAATTTCTTTAATACCCAATTTTGTGTTCACGCGGCAGGGTAGTACATCGTGACAATAATTTAGTTTTTCATAAGAATATTGCAATATGGGAGAATAAAAAACATGATTTTCTCGGAATGGTCCAAACTCTTTAGCAACCAAATATATTCAATGTATTTGAACTTGAAAATAGAATAATGTGATGATTATTAAAAATGATATGCTGATCTAAAAGGGGAAAATAAATAATCTCTCGCTTCGCACTCTAAATCACTGGCGTAAATCCGTGTTGATGGGTGGGGGGATGACTGAAATATTTTGGCATTTTTTTTTTGCAATCACGTTTTTAGATATGCAAGGAATTGTCATTGATATATCCACACTGGCGTTCCATGGGTCACGGCATTGTGGGGCACCAGCAAATTTTTTGAATCACTGAGTGAGCGCGCGAAGCGCGAGCTGATTTTTTTTTTATATTCACACCTAAAAAGGGACATTATAATCAAATTTATGTAATCATGATAGGTATCTGTCTTGCTAAACAATGCGAGCGCGAAGCGCGAGCTGAAATTTTCGTATATTTTGACCACAAACAGCGAGATTTTAAGGAATATATTTTAGGAATCCATTAAGAGTATGCATATCTCACCATAGTCATCTAATGCGAGTGCCAAGCGCTTGCTGATTTTATAAGAATTACATCTGAACACATGAAACACTCTTTGTAGTAATTGCAATCATGATTATCATACGCATCTCACCAATCAAATATTGCGAGCGCGAAGCGCGAGCTGAAAATTTAGATAATTCAGACCTGAAGTGGGGCATTCTAAGGTTTCTTTGCAGGAATTAACTAGGACCATATAGGTATTTCATTAACCAAATGATGCGAGCGCGAAGCACGAGCTGAAAATTTTTCATATTCAGATCAGAAGAAGGGACATTTTAAGGACTGATTTTAGGAATTCACAAAGAGCAGACATATCTCACCAATCCACTAATGCGAACGTAATCGCGGACAGGAAATGTTTATATACAGAGACCTTAACATGGGGCAATCACTTTTTGAGTCATGTATAAGCATATGTCAATATATGATAACTCAAGTGCTAGCAAATATATTTGGTTTATATTGACTTGAAAACGTGATGTTTTAGTACAACAGGATTATATATCTTGTTAAACAGACAATGCGAGCACCAGGAACAATGAAGACGTAGGCCCTGGGTAAATTATGTTTCATAAAGTTATGATAAAAATGTTTCATATGTAATGTAACATAAATAATTATGATATAACATTATAATGAATTATATTTTCTTCTTTCCCACTACGTTTCTCTTCCTTTCTCCCTCATTTCTCCTTTTCCCCGTTTGGGGGGGGAATGTGCCCCCATGCCCCCCCCCCGGTAGTTACGCCACTGTATGTCCATATGGCAAATACCCCTCCGATATTGTTATCTTTTTTTACCCTATGATGGTTTAATTAGAGATTACATTCAGAATGTTTTGACATTCCATCTTAATCCCTCCCCCGAAACCCCAACATTGATGAATTGGAAGAAACGGGGGTTTCTTTTCAGTGTTATAATAAGGACAAAAGTATTTCGTTTGCAAATGGTGAACTGGCTCTTTATTTGCATTTTATGATCCAATGGTATTGTTTTATTTGTTAAGCGGTATTTTAGGAAGAATTTTCACCAACAGAACAATTATCTCTTGTGATTTTTTTCATTTCTTCCGTATAAAGTATATATTGGTGCAAGTTTGATTAAAATATTTGGATTTATATATAGAATGTATTTCTTTAAGTAGAAGCTCTACAGCATGGGCATATTACCCAAAATGTCCCCTCTCGAACGTGCTGTTTTCCCGTTTCATCAGAAGAGGGCCCGTTTTAGGTGCCCTTTCTCGTATAAGTGTAAATTTTCACCAAAATATACCCCCTCACGAACGTGTTCTGTGCCCTTTCACCTTAGAAGGACCCGTTTATTGTTAGCAAGTGTCTCTTGCCTTCTTGCAATTAAGTGCATACCTCTCGAATCAGTGCCCCCATTTTACCCAAGAAAAGAGCCCTCGACCACGAACGTCTTCTGTGCCCATTTCACGTGAGAAGGACCCGTTTTATCCATTTTCCTTCTTGAGGTGTTCTTTCTCGTTTCAAGAAAAATGCCCCTTTTACATGGGAAGGACCCGTTTTATGTGTTAACGAATGCAACTTTACCTTCTCATATATAGGTGCCCGTTCTTCATAAGTTATCATTAAAAACCATTTCTTTTCGTGCCCGATGAGCGCCCGGTTTCTTTATTTAGCGTTTATTTATTTTGATTTCTTCTGCAAGTGCTTCCTTCGATCGTATACTCCCTTTCAAAATATGATTTGCCCCCATCGCTACTTCTTTTTCTTTTTAAAATGAAATTCATCCAGTTTCACCTCTAATTAGATGCAATATATGCCTTTATTTACTTTGATAAATGCCTCTTTTCTAGTTCATTTAAAAGTTCAGTCTGTTAATGTTCTGATGATGTCCCTTTACAATGTATATTGTCCCCCCCATTCGCTCCGCCGCCTCTGGTCTACGGCAGAAAAAGTAAAGTTTGTAGAAGAAATAAAAGGCCTCAGCTTGGGATAAACATAAGTGATTACAGTAAGCAATATCATGTGAAACGGAACTAGTGGCTCATGTATCATTGTACCTTACTAGTATACCAGATCAGAATAAAAGTATATGACAGAAGGAAAAAACGAGAGTAGGAAAAACCAAAATGCGGAAGGGGAAATAACATGTTTGTGGTATAGCGCCACCTTGTGGTTGATTACTATTAGTTTACGAGTATTTCACGAAATCCTAAAGCGACGGTCACACAGTCACTTACGTCCACCGCGGATAGATACGGATTAGTGGACGCCACATGGACGCCGCGATCCGTAGGGTCGTAAGTATAGACGTAACTCTTCGTATTTAATCCGTAGTGAGACGCGGACTTGTGGCGCCAAGCCTGCGAAATTTTGAAATGTTCAAAATTTCTTAGGGTGACATGCAGGGATGCTGATTTCCGCAACAAGTCACCGTAACTGAACGTAAATATCCGAAGAATGGACGCTTTTTACCGTGATTTTTTTTCCCCTCGCTTCCACATGCGTTCATTTGCGTCCACTGCGTGATTATTCGTAATTATCGAAGTTAATAACCCCCCCTAAGTACTCGTATCCATACACTCGGATCCGTTTACGAACAGGTACGGATCGATGCGGACAATAATATCAATCGCGTCCTTTTACGGAAGGGGTCCCCCAGCCACCTGTTTTGCCTCCCCCAATCCTACTACCTTGTTTCTTGGGGAAATTTCGAAATTCAAGTTTCATTTTATTTGCAATGAAAAATGAACAAGAATTCATACAATATAATGAACAATGAAAAAAATCAATACAAGAAAAATCAACATAATGACTTCAGGGAAATGTTAAAACCAAAATGCTTTTGGTGTAGGCCATTGACAAAGGTCATTGTCCTATCGAGGTTAACCCTTCAAGTTCTATGCATTCCAGTTGATGGAAAGTTGCCCTGATATGATTTATATTCATGTTTAAAATACCATAATAAATTGGTGCTATAGGCACGATATAGATGGATACGTTTTAATTTCTGTTGTCCAAATCAGTTATATAAAAGCAGAAGATAATGTTTCTTGTTGAATACAAATTTGTAATACCATGGACCTATGAAGAGATGAACGATTAACACGGGCTTTTCTTTGATCCAATTAGTCACCGTCACCTGGTTATGTGCACATAGGCGGCGGAAGTGGGGAGGGGGGGGGGAAGGACCCCCTAAATTTGTTGTTGATAACCTTTTTTTTCTATTTTTTTTTTGCTTGTCAATTTATTTTCCTACGTCCCCCCTAAAATTTTTGGTTGATATAACCCTTTTTTTGCCTGTCAAAAAAATTTGGTTGCCCCCCTAAAATTTTTGGCTTCCGCCGCCAATGTATGTGCATCTTAATAAGAACATACATGAACATACATGCAGGTGCTGTGACAATTGCAATTACCATGACTACCATGTCGTATCTAATCACTTAAAGACGGATCAGTTTCCCCGGTTGACTGATACCCTGTTTCAGCACGTGCCTTAAGTCAACATGCTTCATATTTGGAGTAGCAAACTTGAGAAGCAGACGATTTCTGTGATATAAAATAATTATGATATTATTCGACCCGGACACTAGCTTCCGGGCGCACAATAACATTGAGAGATATACCATCTGTACCCCGGGTCTATACACGTTATATGCCACGTATATCTGGAATATTATGGAGAAACTTGGGAAAATGGAATTTTAAATGGTCAAAATAAAATCATGACAAACTTTCCTCTATAATAAAATATACAGACACATTCCCAAATAAAACACATGGAACTAAGATTACTAAAAATTATCAAATATTGACCTCATTCAAATTCCCCTCAGTTGTATTTTTTGACTCATGGCACTGAGAAGCGGAGGTGCTGATTTTCCTAGGGGTGATGCGTGTATTATTCTCCATAGGCAGCACCCCCTGGAATTCTGGTTTGGAAAATTGAAAAAAAAATGTAACCAAAATGACGTACTTTTGAAGTAAAACCCTTTTTTTCTTGTCGAATTTCTCTGGACCAAAATGACCTTCGTTTTGTAGTGACCCCCTTTTTTTGGGGGGGGGGGCTTTACAAATTTACATCAGCATCCCCAGTAAAAAATCGTTCCTAGGGCCTTTTCGTAACTGGCTGTGACATAAATTACATCATCTGCAAAAATACTGCATATACCATTTGGGATTTATATCATTTATGAAAATAAGGAAGAGGGTATGTCCAAGGCCCCCCAATGCAACTACCTTCCGATTGCCAGGTTCTGGTAGTTTGAAATTTTGTCATTATAATGCACTGGGGGTTTTTTTTTTCGTTACTTAACTATGGAACCATTTCAGCTTATTATTTTTTGATCCATGTTTATCTAATTTTAATAATAAAAGATCGCAATCCATGCAGTCGAAACACTTTGAAAATTATAATGTCTAAAACATGTAGCAATTTTTTATTTTTAAATTACAGGTTTATGATAATCATCAATAACACGATGCAAAGACGTCAAAGTAATTGGTCAACATTCATCATATCTCATTACAATTATCTTGGCTACACGACTCACAACTGACATTGGCCTGTAATTGTTTTTATGATTCTTCGAACCTTTACCTTTGTAGACTGAGCGGTCCTTGCTACTTTCCAATCATCCAGTATATAGTACCAACCGTGTAGCCAGGATTTAATTTTAATTTTGGAGGGGGCGGTAAGTAAATGTTGGCACGCCCCCGGTGGGGGGGGGGGTGCAGGGAGGGGAGGTTCCCGCGCAAAGTTTTCGATATCTCATAAAATTTCGAAAGAAATTATGAGAGCCCCCAAAATGGGAAAAGATTGAAGAATATGAAATAATTCTTCTTATCGCGCGAAGCGTGGAAGCTTAAAAAGTTTTATAAATGCAGAGAACAGAAATGATTATGCCTACCTTGGTCAAATCAGATTTGATTGTAAAAAGTGTATCCACATTAAATTTCGTGAACTCGCAAAACAGAAAAGAGTACGGTTACATACAAAAGGAAATATAGGCGCTATATTCCTTCCCGCGAATGGCGTTGAAGCTCTAAATATCTATATATAAAATCTCTGAAACTGACACCTGTTCTAATTTTGATATTTCTTAGATTATATATAACTCGATTAAGAAGAAAAACGAGCTCAAAATGTGAAATGGATGATGCAAGCTAGAAAAGGGACTTTTCATTTCCCATGCTCGCGAAGCACGGAAACCTCTGTGATTTATTTTGGGAAAAAAAGTGTAATTTCGCTCATATTAAGCGCTTCCTTTTGATTATAAGTAACTTCAGTGACATTCAAAATTTCAAAACGATGGCGCAAACAAGACATGGATGTGCAGCGATATAGAATAAAGTTTAATATCGTACATACTTATTTGCATATAGCACGGTACGAATTTAATGCCTCCCCCTTTGAGCAAATACTTTGCCAAAAAATTACTTGGTGAAAAGCGGAAGATATAGCATTTATCGGGCGGACGCAAGGAGTGACGGTAATGTTTACCTGCTACGGACAGAAGAGCCAAACTTTTGTGTCAATGCAATATTTGAAAATATGCTTGTCATACTCTTTACACCCATGGCAAGAATGTACAATTCCCACAGCCGGGAAGAGGAAAAACGGAGTAGAAAAAAGATGAGGGAAACAAATGGGATTGGCAATTTTGATATTTTTCCCGCGCGGAGCGCGGAAGGAAAATTTTGTTTGAAGAGAAGAACGTCTCGTTTAGGTTTTTGAAAAAGAAGGGAAAATACAACAAAACTATACCTTGATTCCCTTTTCTCCTTTCGCTTTTTCCTTTTTCCATTTTCTCCTTTTTTTTCTTTTCAGGTGCGTTTTTTTTTTTTTTTTTTTTGGGGGGGGGGGGAGCGACCGCCCCATCGCCCCTGGCTACGCGCCTTTGTAGTACCACAAGTCATGTTGACATTGTATATAACAGTCAATGATTTACAAACGTACAAGGGGCAGCAATTTTCAGTAACTTGCTATCAAAATCTAGTACATCCAGGTTACATAATTCTCGCCGAGAGAAAGGAGACCTTTGAGAATTATCGCCATCAATATTTTTGAAAACAAATAAATACAATTAGGACGTTTCCAATCAAAAGTCTTCTCTCCAAAAGAGGTGGAAATGCTGTTACCGACAGTAGCAAAATGTTCGCTCATTTTATTTTAACATCGATTATTTTGGAGTCTATATTGTATACCGCGGCGACAAAATGCAATTCGTATAATTTCTTAGACTCATTTTCTCTGATCCTACGAGTAAAGCATCACGAGTTTTTACTACATTCCTTTAAAATTTCTTCGCATTCAGACGAATCAAATTTACGTTTCAGGAAGTCTTTCTTGTAAAGTTTTACAAGTTTTGGTGTTATCCAGGGATTAACCCGATTCTGTATACCCTAGTCCGTAATGCCGGGGAGCAACTACTATTTCGGCACAATTGGCCCAAAATGGTGTCGCCAGTGTTTCTGCTCACCTTCTGGAGACACGAAGCTTTTTTCAGAGTGGCTTTGCGTTATGATGCCAAGAGACATGTAAACAAAAGTTCAATTTATTTCGGAGGCAAGTTCTAACCAGTAAGCTGTTGGTGGAGAGTTGACTTATACAGTGCGTATCAAAAAAAAAAACGGGATAGTTTTGAAAAGTCTATAAAAAATGTTTTAAATTATTTTATCAATATTTTTGTGTTAAAGGACAAGTCTACCCCAACAAAAAAACTTGATTTGAATAAAAAGAGAAAAATTCAATAAGCATAACACTGAAAATTTCATCAAAATCGGATGTAAAATAAGAAAGTTATGGCATTTTAAAGTTTCGCTTCATTTAACAAAACAGTTATATGCACATCTCGGTCGGTATGCAAATGAGGAACTGATGACATCACTCACTCACTATTTCTTTTGTATTTTATTATATGAAATATATTTATTTTCTCGTCATTGTCATGTGAAATGAAGTTTCATTCCTCCCTGAATGCGTGGAATTCCACTATTTTAACATTTTGTGCTTTAGGCAAGGAGGTCCTAATCGCCAAATTCGTAAAAATTGAAATATTATATAATTTAAACAATAAAAAACAAAGGAAATAGTGAGTGAGTGACATCATCGACTCTTTCATTTGGATGTAACTGGCTCGTTTATATAACTATTTTGTTAAAAATAAGCGAAACTTTGAAATGTCATAACTTTCTTATTTTACATCCGATTTTGATGACATTTTCAGCATTGTGCTTGTCTGATTTTTCTCTATTGATTCAAATCAACATTTTTCTGAAGACAGTAAACCAGAAAAGGTTGAACATAGTTGAAGAGGCTTGAGTGCAGTGGCGTACCTAGGATTTTCCACGGGGGGGGGGCAAAACCGTCCGCCAAAAAAAAATGTCAAGCTAGCATCTTCTCCTTTGTCCAATAATCCAACTTCTCAAGCCTCTTTAATTCTTTAACCTTTTCTGTTTTACAGTCATTTTCAGAACTACACACATTTTCAAGAAATGTTACTCTAGGACCTACTCTCAATCTTCAAATTTCTCGCCTATCAATTTTACTTCTTCCGCTCTATCAATTTAGACTCCACTTGGTGTATACCATAAACCACATCCGCTACACACCACCATGCAAGCCCTCAAACATCATCTAATTATGTTGCTCGAGTAAGGCCCCAATTCCACAGAACGGAGACCGTTGAAAGACCACTGAAAGACTTAAAGATTGGTGAGGTGTTACAGCGTTCTTCAAGATCACTGAAATTTGTCATCTCTGTGGAAGGCTCAGAAAGACCCCTCAAAGAACTCTGAAAGACTGATGGATATTTCTTGTCTTGCTGATCTTAGAGTAGTCCTATAGAGATCTTTCAATGGTCTTTCAGAGATCTTTCCATGGACTTTGCCTGGTCTTTCAGTGATATTTGAATGATCTTTCAATGATCTCTCATGAGTTTTACAGTAATCTCCGCAAAAATATTGAGAGACTGCCGAAAGAACATTGAAAGACTATGAAGACCTTTGAAAGTTCATCGAAAGACCGCTGAAAGACCACTCAAAGACCATTTTCCTGTAAGACCGTTGTAAGACTTTTGAACCGTTTCAAAAAGTTTTGGAGCCCATGAAGACCACGAAGACCACTGAAAGATTGGTCAGGACTCGTGTAAGACCTCAAAGACCATTGTAGGTTCATTGAGTGACCTCTGAAAGATCAACCAAAATTCAGGGTCTTTCAAAGGTCTTTCAGCGGTCTTGATCTCTGTGGAATGGGGTCACTAATCTAAAAACATTTGAACTTAAATAATAGCGGTAACGTGTGTTACATAGAGAAATTTACATCCTTTGGAAAAAAAAATATATATATATAATCACAGCATGATAACGAAGAAACTTTATTTGCTCATATTTTTCAAATAACGATAACAGTATGCAATTTCGAGAAAGATAATGCAACTCAAAGACCGCGCAAGTATATAGCACATGGAATAGCCTGTGTGAGCCGAAAGTTAGTCATTTTCCAGACACACGTCAGTCCAACAGCCCTGGGCTTGCGTAACAGAAAATTTATAATTTTTCCGACAACTCAGACTCCGCAACTTTAATTACACTTACCGATTCTATAATGAAAACCTTGTCGACCCGTCCCCTTCTTTCTCTGATTTTCCCCCTTCTTTTGATTTTCTTTTCTTTTGATTTTGTTTTTCTTTAATTCTTTTTTTTCGTTCTTTCTTTCTTTCTTTCTTCCTTTCTTCCTTCCTTCCTTCCTTCCTTCTTTCTTTCTTTCTTTCTTTCTTCCTTTCTTCCTTCCTTCCTTCCTGTCTTTCTTTCTTTCTTTTTTTCATTCTTTCTTTCTTACTTTTTTTTTCTTTCTTTCTTCCTTCCTTCCTTCCTTCCGTCCTTTCTTTCTTTCTTTCTTTCTTTTTCTTTCTTTTTTTTTCTATCTTTCTATCTTCCCCCTTTATTTTCCACTCTCTTTTTTATCTTCCTCATTTTCCCTCTTTTTTCTTTCCTCTTTCCCTTCATTTTTGCCTCTCGCCCCTTTTCTTCATCTTTCCCTATGGCAGCGTAGATTTTTATACCGCCAGCCCGCTTTCCCGCCACCCCCCACCCTTTATAGACGGCTCTGGCTGGGGCATATTTGCATCGACCCACCGTTCAATTGACGCCAATCTCTGTCGTGTCTGTTGGTCTCCGGTTGATTACAGAAAACTCAGCAGAATTAAAAATCGACATCGAGGAAATCTTCTCTTCGGGTCTGCCAACAAGCTGCGATCCAGTGACATCATCTGGTAAAAATGCTGCCAAAAAGGAGAATATTATTTTACATCGTGTTTGTTTCTTCGGTGGCTACTTTTCTCTATTCATTCTCGAACACATTTTTGCACCTGGATAGTACACTCCAAACTCTTTCTAAAAAGAGAGATGAGACGGCCAATGCATTACAGCGTCATGTTACTACTACACAGAGCATACAATATCATACTGTGAATTCGAAAGTTAACTCTACCACGATCCAAAAGCCTCCGCCTGAAGAGCCACCTAGTTGGAGAAATAGATTTCATTGGGAGTCCAAATTAGACCAGCATGACTATCGCATCCTCATTAGCCCTCGAAATAAATGCAACCAATCGGAAAAGATAACTTTGCTAATCCTCGTCAAGACAAGAGTGAGTAGCGTAAAAGTTAGGAATATTATCAGAGAAACATACGGCCAGGGAATAGTGAAATATAATGTGTCTGCAACGATTCTATTTCTACTTGGAATAGAAAGTGAATATAATGTAACTGCACAGGTTGATCTCCAGAATGAGGCTGATCTACACGGAGATATTCTTCAAGAGGACTTCATAGATACCTACTACAATCTAACTATCAAACTTATTATGGGTTTCAAATGGGCATCGACATCCTGCAGTAATACTTACTTTGTAATGTCAACAGATGATGATTGTATCGTCGACGTTGTTAACCTTGCCAATGATCTCGAAGCAAACACATCTTCGACGTTTCTTTCGAAGTTTGCCCTGGCCGAGCGAGCTATCAACTGGAAAACACCGCGAGATCCTCGCAGTAAGTGGTACACTCCACGGGAATTGTTTTCGGGTGATACCTGGTTACCCTTTCCTCGTGGATACGGTTATGTTGTTTCTAGAAAGGTGGCTCACCTTCTTTACCAAGCCTCTCAGAAGATTGCTCCACCTGCACCCTGGGATGATGTCTACTGTGGTATACTCTTACATTCATTGGGGATAGAGATGGAAGATATCATAGTTTGGTTTAAGAACAAGCATGCATCATTGAATGTTCAGGGCCACTATGTGACTGGTTTAGATGAAAATGCAGTGGACACATGGAGAGCAGTTGAAAATAGGTACCAAAAGTAAACTTGCAGCGAAATTTTATATAAAATGAAAATAAACAGAAGTATAGAGACGATAGTAGGATTCCTTGAGAATGTTTTGCTGGAAAAGACTAAAATCTACATTTTTGTTGAGTTTCCACAGCCATTTCAGCACAAATTTACCAAAATCGGCATTAAGGGCCTACATGATACATGAATATCATACAGTGGGTGATAATTGTTACACTTCGTCATTCCGAAAATTTGTTATTCCGAAGATTCGTTATTCCGAAGGTTCGTAATTCCGAAACGCGTAAATTACATATACCTCGATGTTCGTTCATCCGAAAACGAAAGAGGGTTCGTTAATCCGAACATTTGTGGCGTTATTCCAAAGGCTCATTAGTCTGCAGGTTCGTCAGTCCGAAAACGAAATAAGGTTTGTTATCCCGAAGGTTCATTATTCCGAAAACGAAAGAAGGATCGTTGTTCCGAAGGTTCGTTAATCCGAAAACGAAATAAGGTTCGTTGTTCCGAAGGTTCGATAATCTGAAAACGAAATAAGGTTCGTTATTCTGAAAACAAAACAAGGTTCTTTATTTCGAAGGTTCGTTCATCCGAAAAATGAAATAATCGATGGCGAATGGCCGGGAAAACCGGAAGGGTAAGCGTGGTGGAGGGGGGAGATAAAAATCCGTTTCTGCAATTGTTACGAGGATGGGGAAGCAAATAAAAGAAGGGCGGTGGAGCAAATAAGAGAACAGAAGGGCAAAGCCTTTTTTGAAGTGATTTCTGATAATGATAAGATATATCTTTAGGCTTTATTTTTCCCGAGAGTGTGTAACGAGCAAGCAGTTTGGAAAAAAAAATCAAAGCTGATGTTGTAAAACCCGTTTCTTGGTCAATTACTGTTAAAAGGGCATCCTTGTTGCGAGCATGAATCTCAAGCTCAAAGTTTTGGACATCAATAAGAAATGTAAATAAAACATTCTGAGCAGTTTTCCCAATTGATAAAAAGATGTGCATCTAACTGAAGAATTATCACGAGTGCGAAGTGCGAGCTGAAATATACTGATCAGAAAAGGAACCTGTTAAGGACAAAACTTTAGTGACTCATGAAAAGGATACATTAAATAATGCGAGTGCGAATCGCGAGCTAAAAAGATTAGAGCCTGAACTGGACATTCTAAGCCTTTTTATAACCATAAACGTTGAATACCTTATTAAACAATAAATGAAAACAATAAAAAAAAAATGGATTTTCTATTTCCCATTCTGGAAAAATAGTATTTCGGGTTTTTTTGGTAGGGGGTGCAAGCACTCACATTAGATGACTACGGTGAGATATGTATAATGTTAATTGATTCCTAAAATATAGTCCTTAAAATGTCCCTTTTTGGGGTCAATATATACAAAAATTTTACCTCGCGCTTCCCGCTCGTATTGTTTGTTTTGCGAGACAGGTACGTATCATGATAATAAAAATTTGCTTATAATGCCCCTTTTTAGGTCTGAATATCAAAAATTTTCAGCTCGCGCTTCGCGCTCACATTATCCAATCAGTGAGATACATATCCGTTTAATGGCATTGTCCTTAAAATGTCTCTATTAGGTCAGTATACCCATGGACCTACTTCGTAATAGGTCCATGGTATACCTGGCAATTGAGCGCGCTTTGAGCATGGACCTATTACGTAATTTAGTAATAGGTCCACGCTTTGAGTGACTCAAAGTTTTTGCTGGTGCCTCACTGGTTGTATGAAAAAATATTAAAAATGAACACTGTTTTAATATGTACCCCGGTGGGGGGGGGGGGGCACTTACATTGACGAGTGGATACCATGCGCGACAACAAAAAAAAAACACGTAAAAAGGATGTCTTTTTCAAGATAGCTAGGGCACGTTACGTACGTAACGTAATAAGGGTGTCAAAACACAAAACATGTTTAGAGTCCGTGTGGAACTTCTGGAAGGTGGGCCGTACTAAACCAAAATAATGGTGTCTGAAGGTAAAACCGACGACCGACGGACGCGTGACGTACCAATAAAATATCTTTGTACTTGTTAAACGACAAGTCCACCCCAACAAAAACTTGATTTGAACAAAAAGAGAAAAATTCAACAAGCATAACATTGAAAATTTCATCAAAATCAGATGTAAAATAAGAAAGTTATGACATTTTAAAGTTTCGCTTAATTTTACAAAAACAGTTATATGAACGAGCCAGCTACATCCAAATGAGAGAGTCGATGATGTCATTCACTCACTATTTCTTTTGTTTTTTTATTGTTTGAAATATGAAATATTTTGATTTTCTCGTCATTGCCATGTGAAATGAAGTTTCATTCCTCCCTGAACACGTGGAATTCCATTATTTTAACATTTTGTGCTTCAGGCAAGGAGGTCCCAATCGTCAAATTCGTAAAAATTGAAATATTGTATAATTCAAACAATAAAAAACAAAAGAAATAGTGAGTGAGTGACATCATCAACTCTCTCATTTGGATGTAACTGGCTCGTTCATATAACTATTTTGTTTAAAAATAAGCGAAACTTTGAAATGTCATAACTTTCTTACTTTACATCAGATTTTGATGAAATCTTCAGCATTGTGCTTGTCTGGTTTTTCTTTATTGATTCAAATCAACATTTTTCTGAGGTGGACTTGACCTTTAAGGGGTTCATTTCAGGGAATACTTGCTAAGAGTATCGTTTTGTTTCCAATACTTGTTAAGGGGTGCATTTTCAGAATATGGAAAATACATCGCTGTACTTGTTTAGGGGCTCAGTTCTGGGAATACTTGCCAATAGAATTTGTTTCCAACATTTGTTAAGGGCATAGGCGGCGGAAGCGGGGGGGGGGGGGGGACGGGGGGAACGTTCGATCCCCCCTAAATTTTGTTTTGATAACCTTTTTTTTTTTTTTTGCTTGTTAACTTTTTTCCTGCGTCCCCCCCCCTAAATTAACGTGGACCTCCCCTGAAACGTGTGTTGTCCCCCCCCCCCGTAAAGTTTAAGTTGATGACCTTTTTTTTTTTTTTTTTGCTTTCAAAAAACTTTTGGTTAGCAACTCATGAAATTTAGGTTCAAAACCTTTTTTGGGGGTGCTTGTCATTTTTTTTACCTTTGTCCATCCCAAAATTTCAGGTGGACACCCCCTAAATTTTCTGGCTTCCGCCGCCAATGGTTAAGGGTAGGGTTTCACACGCCAATACTTGTTAAGGGGTGAATTTTCAGAAAATAGAAAATACGTGCATGTGTAGGTGCTTTTCAAGACCCCGTGGTCGCGCATGGTATCCACTCGTAAATGGAAGTCCCCCCCCGGGACTATGCGTTGTGTAGCTTTCTTTTATACTTAACGTAGTGCAACGTTCGGCTTTAATTTGGTATGGAACACGGGTATAATTTCTATATAATTTCTTGTTCATTTATTGGGTAACACTTTCTTTCCCAAAGTCAAAATGTTTTTATGAGATTCCTTTTACTTTTAGTCATATGAAATATATTCTTTAAAAAAAGAAGTATTTATGTTTCTTTGTCGTGTTTCATAAGTTCAAATGTTGAGTGACATAATCCTGATTAAAAAAAAGTTCGTGAAAGTGCCATTTGGAGATGCTCAAATTCCAATTTTGATTTACAAGACCATTTTCGCAAGCTGAATAGAAATGAAATCAAACTAGTCTGTATAGGTATACCCAAGAGAAATAACTTATAAAACATTATATGTCGACATGGCAAGATATGAAGTGTCCAAGGCTCGGCGAGTGTCCAAATATATCGCCAAGTTGACATATAACTTTTTATAAGTCAACTTGGCAAGATAACGTATCTCGCCATGTCGACATATAACCTTTTATAAATCGCATTGGCGAGATAACGTATCTAGCCGCCATATCAATAGGCGCTAAAGCGTTCAAGAAATAAATCCTACCGTGTACCCATTCACCTCGCCTGGGTCGAGTGCAGCACAATGTGGACAAATTTCTTGCAGAAGGAAATTACGCCATGGCTGGGATTCGAATCCACGACCCTCTGTTTATAGTCCGGAGACTAATCCACTGGGCCACAACGCTCCATGCACGCATGTACGCTCCTCTCCCTTTCTATTCATGCTTCTCTTCCTCTCTCATTCCCCTTTCTTTTTTTACCCCCTCTCCTTTGCCATTCCTTGTCCTTATATTTCTCTACTTTCTCTCCTCCCTTCTACAGTTCCTTTTTTTTCAAAAGGTTTATAAAGGGGTACCACCCCCAATTTACACCAGTCCGCGTATTTTGAAGCATGTTTTTAATAAATGAGTCACACTCATGTGCTGCGGTTAACACAACCATGACCATGAACCTATTGTGATGACTTATCATCACGCATCAACATACTTCAATCTAACATGTCCCTTATATTAGCTTGACAGTGTAATGACGACAGTTAACATAACCATGTTCAATATAGTGGAGATTGTAGCAACGAAAACAAACTCCCGATGTAAACGGGCATAGTGTTGTAAGAAGCTCGTCGCAATTAGAGGTGGTCATTTCACCCAAGGATAATTTTTATTACAATGAATGGTGACGACAATAGAGTCCAAGAATAAACCTATGGCATATCTGTATCTAAGACCAATGCTGATACAACACCTCTAACATTCAAGGCATACTTTCAAAAGATTGCTCTATGTTATCTGAATTTTCGCTTTAGTTTTATTCATTTCCGTCAACAAAATTCAAACAAGTTACAAAACCAAATGTTTACACATTTTCAATCAAACATAAAAGTACAATTATAAAGATAATATTCGGTGATTAAATAAATGACGTAATTCTAAGCGTAGCAATTTAACCTAACTTGAACAATTCAAGGTCAAGAAAAAAAGTAACAAAGCGGAGAAGGCTTGCCTAAAACAATGCTTATAAAAGAAGCAAGCCCATGCAGACGCCAGAAAATAGAAATTGCCCAAGGGAGAGGAGGTATAACCCGTCACAAAAGGGATGGTCCGAGCTGAAAATATTTATATCTTAATACATAGAGTAGAATTCACTGAGCAAAATGCCGAAAATTTCATCAAAATCGGATAACAAATAACAAATTTATTGAATTTTAAAGTTTAGCAATATTTTGTGAAAACAATCGTCATGAATATTCATTAGGTGCACGGGCTGATGATGTCACATCTCCACTTGTTCTTTTGTATTTTATTATATGAAATTAGGTTTATTCAATTTTTTTCCTCCAAGAACTAGAAATATTGGATTGGCAACTGATTTAGTGCATTAGATATTTGTTGCTGCAACTTATTTCATTATAAGGGAGACATATTATTCACACAAGTATGAAATAATGTAAAAATTATGATTTTATGTAATAACATAAGAAAACAGAAAGTGGAGATGTGACATCATCAGCTCACCTAATGAATATTCATGACGACTGTTTTCACAAAATATTGCTAAACTTTAAACTTCAATAACTTTATTATTTGATTTTGATGAAATTTTCGGCATTTTGCTCAGTGAATTCTACTCTATGTATTAAGATATAAATATTTTCAGCCCGGACCATCCCTTTAAGGATGTGACGGGTTATACCTCCTCACACTTTGGCAATTTCTATTTTCTGACGTCACGAACCACACCCACTTTTCACATAAGCCTGAAACTTTAGAAAATTACTTTTACAGCACAAATTTACATTTTTAGGCAAATATCCAATTAGACAAATTTGATATTTTACATCATCCTAACTTCACTACATTTTGTTCTCTCATTCATCTTCCAGACTGATTTCCCCCCTCTTTGTTCTCAACTTCATGGTTCAGTCTTCCTTGTATTTAGAATGACACAATGTTATTTATATATACGATACACGATAAGTGTCAATTGCCTGGCCTAGAACATGGTACGTGGCCCCGATTTAAACCCACATGGAACAAGTTCTGATAATTCCTTTGAAGTACAGGAGAGCCCTCCTAACTTATACTTTCCATCCGTACATGGGAGGCAGGTTGCAGGGGAGTCATTTGATTCTGATAAGTTGCCCTCCAGATAAAGCTCAATCGGAGGAAGAGCACCTTTGATAATCATGCTCTTTTGCTGACTTTTCAGTTGGGGATAGGCTTATGATCTTTGAAGCATCTATGCTAAGTTGTAATTTTAGAAAGACCGTATTTTGTTATATAAGTTGAAATAAAAAATTATAAAAAAAATATTATTACACCTTTATGATCTAGTCCACTTCTTCTGCATCGTACTCTATAGATTAAGATCTTATTCGAGCAGCAAGTTTAGAGTGGAAAACTTTCCCTCGCCAATTTTTGACACAATGTGGTATCACAACCTGACAGGGAATTATTTGTGCAAAGCTACCTTTTTTTCTACAAACTTCAATGCCATACCTTTAATATCAATTACTTTTCCATCAGTATGCAAAGGACTTGTAAGCCCAAAATGAAAACGCTGTGAGAACAGAAATGTTAGTGCCGTCAGAGAAAAATTATATGCTTCTACATCTTCAGAAGATAGCTGATAGTACATGGAACAGGACATCTGGGCCTTCCCGTACTTGTTCATGATACAGTGGTTGTTCCCAATGGGTTAAATAAACGTACTTGTCGATACAAGTTAGCGTAACCCTGTTCTAACTTTCAAGGATTAATGCGGTTGCTGGTCGGCCGTCGAATCATATATTTCAAGTGTGAATCGAAGTAACACAGCTCTGGCATAGGCATGTAAATTGAGATGGTTGGCGAGGGGGAAATTCTGGTCGAAGAAGTATGGTACAGAGGGTAGTAATATAACAGGACATGGTGCAAAGTGTTAAATTGGTGTAGATTATTTGGAAGTGGTTTGATACCAAATGATGTATTAAAAGTTTGGTTTAAAGTCCTCTTAAACTCGTGCGATCATCAAGCTTTCACGCGTGTAAATTAAAAGGTCACCTTTACATGTGCTTCATTTTTTTTCTTACCTTTAAATATGCATTCCACTTTCCATAAGCTTTAATTTGTTACCAAATGTGATATGTTTATTTTCAAGGGAAAAGGGAAGGAAAGGGGTAAAGAAAACGAAGAAAAAACTTTGCTAAATTTTATGCAAATAAGCTACCGGAGCATTGCCCCAGACCCCACGCGGTAGGAGCTCTTCATTTATAACCTCCATATGGCTCTATAACGCCCCCCCCCGTTCAATCACTGGCATACAGGCGGGGTGGTCTTGGTTCCACACCCAAGGGGAAATAAAAGAAATTATAGGAGACAACGTATAATGAAATGAATGGAAACAATGAAATATGTTATTTGCTAAATATAATGGAAAAATCTTTCACATAATTAGAATTTAATTTCAATAGGCAATTTCTTTTTTCCAGCTCGCTTTGCACGTTGGCGACTTTTTACAAATTATTCCCACATCGCTTTGTTTTGCCCCCTCAAAATATTTGGTTCATTACGCAACTGGGTTGAGTGAATGTGTTGTGTAAAAGCTATATTCTGCATATGCCCGCGATTTGATTAAAATAGCGGCAATCTGCGAGGTTTAAATGGCTCTGATATCAAGAATTTCCGGGGGCTCCGCCCCGGACCCCAACCGCACAGCACTAAATATGGAAGGGTTGGGCCATTCATGGCTCCAAAAAAAATCTACAAACAAGAACCCCCAAAAAAGGAGGAAAGAAAAGTGTAGATATGATTTTATTTACTGAATATGTCAAAAAATAGCTAAGAAAATGTGATTTTTTTCTCGCTCACTTCGCTCGCTCGGGACTTACATAAATCAGCTTCTTAGCACATGTGCTATACTGCGCCCTCGTCTTTTTTTATTTTAACTCTTCACGCTACTGCCGCAAAGAATCCTGTTCACAGTGGCGTACAGACCACAAAAAGGGGAATCTAAATTTGAAGATGAAATATGTTATTCTCTGGATATCATGTCAAAATCTATCACAAAATTTGATTGTTGTTTTAAAAAGGTCCAAATTTTTACTCGCACGCTTCGCTCGCTTGCAACTTTTTTTTTAAATACAAATTTTGCCCGATACCTAATATCTTGCCTTCTCAAATAGTCGCCTCCGATTACACCATTACCCGACCATTACGCCTGTGACCGGGAAATTTTTTGGCTCTTGCCCCCCCCCCCCCCCCTCTCTCCCGGCCACCGACCGCTGACTAATGCATATATATTGGTCTCCGGTTGATTACAGAGAACTCAGCAGAGTTAACGATCGACATTGAGGTAATCTTCTCTTCGAGTCTGCCAACAACGCTGCGAGTGTGCATCATCTAGTTAAAATGCTGCCCAAAAGGAGAACATTATTTTACATCGTGTTTGTTTCTTCGGTGGCTACTTTGTTCTATTCATTCTGGAAAACATTTTTGCATCTGGATAGAACACTCCAAATTCCTTCTAAAAAGAGAGATGAGACGGTCAATGCAGTACAGCGCCATGTTACTACTACACAGAGCATGCGATATCATAAAGTGAAAGTTAACTCTACCACGATCCAAAAGCCTCCGCCTAAAGAGCCACCTAGTTGGAGGAATAAATTTCATTGGGAGTCCAAATTAGACCAGCATGACTATCGCATCCTCATTAGCCCTCGGAATAAATGTAACCAATCGGAAAAGATAACTTTGCTTATCCTCGTCAAGACAAGAGTGAGTAACATAAAAGAAAGGAATATAATCAGAGAAACGTATGGTCAGGGAATAGTGAAGTATAATGTGTCTGCAACGATTCTATTTCTACTTGGAAGAGATAGTAAATATAATTCAACTGCACAGGTTGATCTCCAGAATGAGGCTGATCTACACGGAGATATTCTTCAAGAGGACTTCATAGATACCTACTACAATCTAACTATCAAAACCATTATGGGTTTCAAATGGGCATCGATGTCCTGTAGCAATACTTACTTTGTAATGTCAACAGATGATGATTGTATCGTCGACGTCGTTAACCTTGCCTTTCGAAGTTCGCCCTGGCCGAGCGAGCAATCAACTGGGTTCCGCACCGCGATCCTCGTGATAGGTGGTACACGCCACTGGAATTGTTTTCTGGTGATACCTGGTTGCCCTTTCCTCGTGGATACGGTTATGTTGTTTCCAGAGAGGTGGCTCATCTTCTTTACCAAGCATCTCAGAAGATTGCACCACCTGCACCCTGGGATGATGTCTACTGTGGTATACTCTTACATTCATTGGGGATAGAGATGCAAGATATCATAGTTTGGTTTAAGAACAAGCATGCATCATTGAATGTTCAGGGCCACTATGTGACTGGTTTAGATGAAAATGCAGTGGACACATGGAGAGCAGTTGAAAATAGGTACCAAAAGTAAACTTGCAGCGAAATTTTATGTAAAATGAAAAAAAAAATATTGAGACGATAGTAGGGTTCCGTTCCTTGAGAGTGTTTTGCTGGAAAAGCCTAAATTTAGATTTTTATTGAGTTTCCACAGCCATTTCAGTACAAATTGTACGAAAATCGGCTTATATAAATATCATACAGTGGGGACTGGGGATAACACAAGTAAAATTGCTTATACGGCTTATTCCCTTAAAACACGTAACAGTTAAACATTTCAATGTGACGAGAATCTGTATGTACCAAAGGTTAGGACAAGCTTGGGAAAGGAGTGTTTATCTTATGTAGGCACAACTTCTTGAAATGAGCTACCAACCAAAATCAGAAAGAAGCCATCAAGATCAAGTTTTCGTAAAGCTATTGTCGAACGTCTGTTGGAAAAATGAATTTTGATACCATCTATATGATAGTTTTGTTATCATCTAGATATCTTTCATATGTAAATACTGTTAACTAATTTTGTTAAATTGTTATGTAGTCATTGCTAGAGTGTATTAGTAGACTCACGATTTTCATTCTTAAAAACATATTTCTATCTATCTAGACTAGAAGGGGCCAGACTTGACTAGCATTCATGCTATTTTCTGGTTCCTATTATCCTTGCTTTTCTATGTAAACTTGTAAATTGGTATTATCATTGCATTGGATAATAACTTTAAAAAATCATTCATTCAAACTTAATTGTCACCATTGTCATCTTCGTTTTCAGTATAATCGGTACTGATACTGCTATTACAATCATTGTTGATGGTATGGTCTGTTACGATTTTCCATTGATTAACCAAACACACATTACCCCCCCTCCCCACAAAAAAATGAACTGCTGTTCCGACTTTAAAAGGATTATAGGAGCTATTATTTGAAAGGGTGCATTTTCCGTTGGTAGGTTAAATACTTTCTCAAAATTATTTAGATTTGTCATTGTTAACAGACTGTGTTGAATCTATAACGCCTCAGCAGGGGGTGCTGATATAAATTTGACAAGCAAAACAAAAACAAAAACAAAACAAAAAAATCAACATACATTGTAATAGTCAGAAGGTGACATTTCACCATTTTCCTTTCCTTTTTTCCTTCTCCTTTTTATAGGTCATGAATATCAGCTATGAACTATTACAATTAAAGGAGAGTATGAATTAAAGAGTGTTATAAAAGCAGGAGAGAAATTACAATGATTGTCACTTTTCAAGGTTGATCATGCATGAGTATACATATTTCATCTACATTTATCCCAAATAATATCATCCTCTTCTATCATGCAGTAAAAACACTTTATTTATTTAATGCAATGTTGTTTCCTACAGGTATAACGTATAATGAACCTTACAGTAATCGTTCAAGCGTTGAAAAAAAACATGCTTAATTCAATAAAATTCAATATTAAAATTAGACTTGTTATTCAAGATTTTAAACTGTATAACTGATAGGTTCATATAGTAAACAGCCCTGTATAATAATTGAACACGTGACCGTTTTTACTATTGTGTAGCTTTCTTTTATAGTTAACGTAGTGCAACGATCGGCTTTATCATTTTGGATATAGAACGTAGGTAATGTCTACATAATTTCTTGATCATTTATTGGGTAACACTTTCTTTCCTCAAAGTCAAAATGTTTATGAGATTCCTTTTACTGTTAGTGACATGAAATATATTCTTAAAAATAAGTATTCTGTTTCTTTGTCGTGTTTCATAAGTTCAAATGTTGTGTGACATGATATTGAAATTCAAATGATTATTCCTGATGAAAATAAGCTTCGAGTAAGCGCCATTGAGAGATGCTCAAATTCCAACTTTGATTTTCAAGACCATATTTGCAAGAATGAAATAAAACTTGTCGATAGGCACTATCCAAGCGAAATACAAAATATAGCCTTTGTACACAGGCGGCTGACATGTATAATTAACTAATGAATAGGGCAGCATTAACGTTGCCCTACATGATACCCCCAATACATTCCACCGCTATACCTCTCACCTCCCTCGCTCCTGCCCCCTCCCCTATCTCAAAGTCCTGGATCTGCCACTGTCAGCCATGCAGGTATTTTAAAAATATTTGCACTTCTTATGTCAAACATTATTTTACATGTACATGTATAAATGAGCTATAATAACATTTCGCATTACGCCGCCCCCCTCCCCCCTCATTCAAATATCTGTTGACCGGATTCGTCTTGGTTACAGCAATTGACAGAGAAAACGGATTGAATTTAACCAGTAGAGTGAAACATTCTTGTGACAACATTGACAAATATTTTTTATACAGTTTGATTAACGGGAGTGGTTGAAGTAGTGTTTCCACAGCTCAAAAATAAATTTCCCGAAACTGAATCCCAAATTTCCTGAAATTCATAGATATTTCCTGGAATTTTCAAATTTGATTTTAAACGAAAATCGGGCAATAATACAGCGAGCCTAAATTCGGCCTAGGTGGCCAAAATCAAGGATTTTAGCATTTTTTTTGTTCACGCCCTCTTTAAAAAAAGAACAAAATGACAAATGCGAGCGCGGAGCGCGAGCGGAAAATTTTGAGCTACGTATGGCTGTAAAACATTAAAATGTAACCTGAATATCATGAATATTGATAGTTTCTACGTTTAATTGTTGTTTAATTGTAATTTTCGGATTTCCCGAAACTTCCTGGAATATTTTCATTTCCCTAACCTTTCCTGGAAAAAGTCAAAATTTCCTGAAATTTCCCGAATTTCGGGAAGAGTGGAAACACTTTACTCTTGATGAAGCACGCAGTCCTGCTGGTGTGCTTGCGTAAATTTCATGTACATGTATCGATAGTCACTCTCTCTCTCTCTCTCTTTGGAATTTTGTTCCTTTGTTCATATAAAAAAAAATTGTCGTTGTTCATTTTGCTTAAGGCAACCAATAAACCAATTTACCCCCTTCATTTTCCACAGACGTTTGATGAATTAACTGATATGAAAATCATATTGATTTCAACAAAATATGAATATTCCTAATATTTGACATAAAAAGTATATTTGTTTAATATGATGGTATTTTTTTCATATCCTTGCCCTTGAACTTACAGTGAAAATAAAGTTTAATTTGCTGGTAATTTTTACGGAATTAATATATGAGTTTAAATATGGTACAATCTGTATTTTCAGATACATTCTTCTCCTTCTTCTTCTTCTTCTCCTTCTCCCTCTTCTTCCGAGTCTTCTTCTCCTCCTCCTCCTTATCTTCATTCGTCTTGTTCTCTTCTTCTCCTTCTTGTTCTTCTTCCACTCGGCTTCCCATTTTTCCTTCGTTTCTTTCCGTATATCGTTTTCTTTCCTCTCTTTTCTTCTTTTCTTTTTTTTTAATTCTTTTTTCTCCTTCTTCCGTTTCCTTTTCCTCCGCTTCTTTTCTTTTCTGTTTTTTTTCTTCCACTTCTCTTTTGTTTTCTTTTACTTCTCCCACTTCCCCTTCTTCTCGTTTCCTCCTTTCTTTCCCACACAGCTATTCAGGCAGAAACGCAATCTGATGTTGAAAATACATGTTTGCACAAAAATGCACATTTTGACATGAAGGTGTCCTTATTTCCCCCATAAGCAAACAAATACAAATAAATCCGCTCAGTTGGCCCATATGGGCCCCACACGGGGCCTACGGTACAAAAAAAAGATACGGGACACATAATGGGCCAAGTAGGGCCCAGATGACTCCCACATGGGCCCATATTGTCATGATTGTGCGCGTGCGCAGATGAACCCACATTTAGCCCATAAGGGCCCAAGATAATTTGCTATCTGGGTATGTATACATTGACTTCCGGTGCACTGGCGATTTGAAACACCGGTATAAAGCGCCACATAAATGTTGTTATTATTATTATTATCATTATTATTGTATATTGTATATTTTTACACTAAGGGGTTTCCCTTGATAAGCGTCTTTGGCTTTTTCTTTTCCTTTTTCCTCCATATTGCAGGTTACAAATATTTTGCTTCTTGGTTGTTGTTTGTATTTTTCTAGCTTTGGATACTGTTTTTTTTTGTATTTTGTCATTTTCAATTAGCTCTTATTTCTGTTTTATCACGTTGTTATATTGTACAATGTGAATTTGGAAATGAATTGAATTAAATCATTATCATCATTATTATTGTTATTATTATTATTATTATGATTATTATTATTGTTAACATTATTGTTTCATTATCATTAAGATATCTCATTAAAAGATCTAGCAAGTGCTCAGCATGGATACCGCTTCATAATTATTTATTCATAGGATATTCCTGAAACACAATCATGAAAGTGGTTTCGACTAAATTTAAGCGCAAAACAAAAAGCTATTAATACCTTGGTCACATTTGTTCTACGGCTGCCGTACGGCGAGTCGAAAACAGCCGTTTTAATTTTTTTGTACCAGCTATATACATGATATATCGGTGGTTTGAATAAAAATGAATAAAACGACTGTTTTCGACTCGCCGTACGGCCGCCGTAGAGCAAATGTGACCAAGGTATTAACGACACGAAATGGAAATAATTAAGCATTTTTCCATTATGGCGATCGATTGCCTTTATTTCCAGTGATTAGTACTACTATAGTGCCCTGTGGCGCATCCATTTTTGTCGGTCTCTTTCAAAGCACAACATGGCCTCTTTTCAATTCGTCCATTCATTGATCATGTTTTCAACCATGTTGTTTTCGGTCTACCCCTTGTTCGTTTTCCTTCTGGTTTCCATGTTAGACTATTAGAACAGTGTAACAATGATGGTTATCTTGCTTTCTCAGGAAATGACCTATCCAATTCCAACGTCTTCTTTGGACTTTTGTTAAGTTTTTTTTGCAGGTGTTTCTGCATTTATTGAAAATTCAATATATCAAACACAGTAATCATAATTTTTATTTATTTTTTATTTATTTATTTACCACTTGTGGGATGGAACACCCTATCAGCACATGCTGTTTTTCGTAGGGGTCCATAAAATGAATATAAAGAAATACAAAAATAAATGAAATAATTACAAATTGTGACGATTACATAATAGAAGAATAATTTACATAGATATACATGTAAGCAATAATAAATGCAGTGGCCAGCTATCATAAGCAAAATGCTTGAGGGAATAGCAGCCAGTTGAGTTTGATCATTGAGCTCATCTATGCCAACAATGTTTGGCCAGAATATATGAAGTGCTCTTTTTTAAGCATTGGTTCTGAAATGGATCTAGCTTTTGTTGATCTTCCACGTTTCACAACCATGTACAAAGCAGTACAGGGGCCCTTTGCAGAAAGAGTTGCAATCAATTGCAACTAAAATAAATCATTCGCAACTTGATTTTCAACCAATCAACAGCGAGCATTTGGGACTTGCGATTGATTTTTTTGACTTGCGTTGAAACGCAACTCTTCCTGCAACGGACCCCAGGGGCCCGTTGCAGAAAGAGTTGCAATCAATCGCAACTCTAAAAATCATGCGCAATTTGATTTTCGACCAATCAACAACGCGCATTTGGGACTCGCGCATGATTTTTAGAGTTACGATTGATTGCAACTCTTTCTGCAACGGGCCCCTGGTCTGACAAATGATATATTACCTAAATTTATTGGGGGAAAAAAACACACAAAAATAACAAATGCAGCTTGGAATGGTGATCATGTGGCAGAATTAATAGGCGTACGCCACACCATTTTCCGCGGGAAGGATCTTAAAAAAACATTGGACCCACAGGGTGCAGAATTGCACCCTTGTTTAGGGTAAAAACTTTGTACCCCCAAAATGGGGTTCACCAGGTGTTGCATAGGAATGTAGGTGGAAAGTTGTACTCTAAATTCTTAGTGTGTACGTAGAATAAGGAACAAAAACTAATTTCCAAAGTGTGAAAGTGATAGAGTCTATAATTGAGTAATGAAATTGATATCTGCTTAGGCATTTCCTTACCACGTACAATTAAAACTTAAATCCAAAATCTTTCTGGAGCTCCGCCCCCTGGATCCCCGGCAGGTGCACTGACCTTGCACCCTTCCAGGATATAGATGGGCCCCTGGACCCCATCCGAATTAAAGATACAAACCACTTCTTTAAAAAGTTACAATGTGTATTAAAGAAATACGGCAAATTTAAAGACTGCATAGAATATTAGCCTTTCAAAGAGTGACTAATATGACTTCTTTGCGCCCACCACCCTGCCAGGGATCCAAAGGCCACCGCACACGATTTTCAGTCGCACGACTTGCCGACTTGGATCCGAAATAAAATAGCGCTCATATTTCGTCCACGCCAGCACTGATGATTTATTTCAGACGCTAATATTTCGGATCCATGCAGGTCGGTCAGTTGTGCGACGAAAAATCGTGTATTGCGCCACTGACAGGGCGCCTTGGCGAGTTTGTACAAGTCGCCATCTCACCTTCGCGTCTTAGACAAAGGCGCCGTGGCGATTTTTTACAAGTGATCTTCTTACCTTTTCGTCTTAGACATGGCGCCTTGGCGAGTTTTTACAAGTCACCTTCTCGTCTTAAACAAGGCGCCTCGGCGAGTTTGTACAAGTGGCCATCTCGCCTTCTCGTATTAGACAAGGCGCCTTGGCGACTTTGTACAAGTCGCCATCTCGCCTTCTCGTATTAGACAAGGCGCCTCGGCGACTTTGTACAAGTCGCCTTCTCGATCGCCTTCTCGTATTATACAAGGCGCCTCGGCGATTTTGTACAAGTTGCCATCTCGCCATCTCGTCTCAGACAAGGCGCCTTGGCGAGCCGCCTTCCGTGCTTTTTGGCTAAAACAAGGCGCCTTGGCGAGTTATACAAATTAATTGCCCTGTAGGTGGCACTTTTAAGCTTCCGTAGAAACTGGATAATGATTTAAATAGAGAACAAGCTGCTTATCTGAATAAATATGCGCGCGTGTGTTTTAGAATTAGACCTAGAATCTTGACATTCTGAATTCTTTTTTATCATGAAAATCAATAAAGCCAGCGCGAAGCGCGATCTTAAAATAATTGATATTCCTTCCTCTTCCTTAGTGCGAGATGAAACTTGTCGATATTCCATTCTGAAAAAAAGGCAATTTAATCATTGAATTAATATATTATTAATCAATTTAATAAGCCTATGCAGAGCGCGAAATCTGTTATTATGACCTGAAAAAGCATTTCTGTAATTATGAATAGGTCAATAGGATACATGATTTGATACATCTTTAACAATAATGCGAGCGCAAATCTTGAGCCGAAATTTTTGATAAACTGTCATGAAATAGGGATTTTAAGTTTGTTAAAGAATGAATAAATACATAACCCACCAATTAAAATGTGAGAACTTTATAGAATACACGAAATAATAGGTACCTGACAAATCAAATTTTCCGAGCGAGCAGCTCGAGCAGAAAATATTAAAATTCAAACCATAAAACTGACATTTTTCAAAGCATGAAAATCAATTTAAAATCAAGCAAAATAAGGAAAGTTCGATTTCTGAGCTTAAATAAGTTTTTGTATATTGACTTAAAAATATGATAT
Source organism: Lytechinus variegatus (assembly GCF_018143015.1). Taxonomy (NCBI): domain Eukaryota; kingdom Metazoa; phylum Echinodermata; class Echinoidea; order Temnopleuroida; family Toxopneustidae; genus Lytechinus; species Lytechinus variegatus. The sequence continues at coordinate 11,836,807 of NC_054744.1, forward strand.
TTTAAGCTCCATATTGATTAAGGTATGTAAATCACCTAAATGGCAATGTAAGCGCGAAGCGCGAGCGAAAAATTTACATAGTGACATGTTTTTCCCCCAAGTCTACCCCTCATCTGATTTTTTCACTCGTCTCTTACTCCTTTTATTTTTCCTCTCTTTTTTCTCCTCTCTTTTCCCTTTTTTTTCTTTCTCCCCCCCCCCTCCGGCGATTTGGGGGCAGGGCCCCTCACCCCCTGGATCCGCCTAAGGGAGAATATAAATACATTAAAGGGATGGTCCGGGCTGAAAATATTTATATCTAATTAAATAGAGTAAAATTCACTTAGCAAAATGCTGAAAATTTAATCAAAATCGGATAACAAATAACGTAGTTTTTTAATTATAAAATTTATCAATATTTTGTGAAAACAGTTATATGTACATCGTCATGAATATTCATTAGGTGGGCTGATGATGTCATATCCCCACTTTCCTTTTTCTTATGTTATTACATGAAATCATAAATGTTTGATTTGTTCATACATGTGTAAATGATGTGTCTCCATGATGACAAAATACGTTGCAGCAATAAATAACTAATGCACTTAATCAGTTGTCAATCCAATTATTTTAGTTCTTGGTAGATACATTTTTAATAAAGCTAATTTGTAATAAAAAAAGTGGGGATATGACATCATCAGCCCACCTAATGAGTATTCATAAAGACATGCCTAGAACTGTTTCACCGGAATAATGCAAATCTTTAAAATTCAATAACTTCTTTTTTACCCGATTTCGTTCAAATTTTGGGCATTTTGTTTTGTGGATTTTACTCTATTTATTGAGTGATAAATATCTCCAGTCTGGACCATCTAGTACATAGACAGTGGCGTAACTACGGGGGAGGGGCATGGGGGGCTCCCCCATCGGCTTGCAAACAAAAAAAAACAACGGGAAAATGAGAAAAAGAGGGAGAAAGAAGAAGAAGCGTAGTGGGAAAGAAGAAATTATTGTTCATTGCAGTTAAAATTATAATTATGTTATTACATAAGAAACATTTTTTTCATAACTTTATGAAACATAATTTGCTCAGGGCCTATGCCCATGGGCGGATCCAGGCCCCCTCCCCCTATTGGCGGAGCAAAATATAAAGGGGAATGGAAGAAAAAAGAACGAAAAAGAAGGGAAAAGAGAGGAGAAAAAAAGAAAGAGAAGCATAAGAGGAAGAAGACGTGTGAATGAAATAAAATGAGGGGAAGACTTGGAAAATAATTTTAAAAATCTTTAATGTCGGGATATAAAATTTTCGCTCGCGCTTCGCGCTCGCATTGGGAGAAATGGTGATTTACATATCTTGTTCAATATGGAGCTTCAAATATCAATTTCTGAAGTCAATATACACAACGTATTTCAGCTCGGAAATTTCATTACTTTGTTTAATTTACAAATTGATTTTTAAAAAGTGCTCTGTAAAATTTATGTTTTTCTTCTGAACATTCACATTTTCTACTCGCGCTACGCGCTCGCAAAATTTGATTTGTCAGGTACTTATTATTTTCCTGTATCATTCCATAAAGTTATAAAATAAGCGCTGCATGCTCGCATTTTTATTGGTGATTTGATATGTATATCCTAATATTAATTTTATAACAAACTGCTTAAAATTCCCATCTCATGACAGTTTATCAAAAATTTCGGCTCACAATTTGCGCTCGCGTTGATTGTTGAAAATATATTAACTCATGCATCTTATTCATAATTACAAAAGTGCTTCAAATGTCCAATTTTCAGGCCAAAATAAATTAACAGATGCCTCGCTCTCATCAGGCTTTAATTTAATAATCGAATTGACCCTTTTTCAGAATGGAATATCGACAAGTTTCATCTCCCACTAAGGGAGAGAAATAGAAAGACAGTCATCATTTTCATATGGTGACATAATGTTCTTAGAATGTCCCTGTCCTTATTTCAAAACTCAAAGTAGTAATAATGAAACGAATCAGTTTCAACTTTTTTCTACTCTGATTCATATCCACCTCACATTTTTCCTACAAAGTGCTTGAAATACAGAGCTTAAATTGTCCTTTTTTTTAGATTGATACATCAAATATTTTAAGCTCGCTTTATTGATTTTCATGATGAAAAAAAGGTATTCAGAATGCCCAGATTCTAGGTCAAAATCTGAAACACGCGCATGCATTTTTATTCAGATACGCAGCATGAAAAGGAGAAAGTAAAAAATAAAAAAATAAAAAAAAGGCCGGGGATCGAACCCCGGCCTTTTTCATGTATAGCCAGTCGCCTTAGACCACTCGGCCACGGCACCTCAAATTTGGCCTATATATATTATTTTTAATACTTTTTATCCTTTATTCAGATAATATCACATTTTTCATGCATACAAAAGTAATAAATAAAATATACAAAGTAAAGTGACTTACATGTATACAGCAATATATATCAAATGAAATATTATACATTATGATAAACATTTTTAACAAAGATTATCACAACCCATAATGCAAAGAAATCAATTATTTTCACATTCATTTACTGTATAATGATGCGGTATTGTGTACTTGAAAAACAAACACACATAAAAACTTTTTAAAAATTCTGATCCGAATAAGCTATCCCATATTAAAAAAAAATGTATATATATGTTTTTATATCTCTGTATTTTGTGATACAATACAAAAAAGAATAAGTCTACGTTTATACTTAAAAAGTGTACAACAATCTGAATAAAGATTTTATTTGTATTAAACACACAAAACAACAACAAACACAAAAACAAAAACAGCAACCAAACACACGAAAACAAAACAACAAAAAAACAAAAAACAGTGGCCTTGCCTTGCTCCCTTGTCTATTGATTTTTTTTTTTTTTTTAAGACAAGTGCACACCAAGTTACCAATAATGCACAATTGCACATAGCATTTCCATTTATTTGAAAGTAAAAGAGCATTGTACATTGAATGCGTTGCTCACAGATATAGGTGCCGAGGCCGGGATCGAACCCTGGACTTTCTTTGTATATAGCCAGGCTCTTTAAACCACTCGGCCACGGCGCCTTAGACTTGATAACTCTGCTCCCTCTGATAGTGCGCCCCCTTTTGGCAACAACTTCTGTGTTACAAAATTTAGGCTGCTAACGTTAGCTTACTCAGATTACTCTGCCTCTGGAATTTGTACTTGAAATTTCGACAGTTCTAATTAGTAACAGAGAAATTCGGTGAGTCAAGTTTGTACACTTATTGATTGATCAAATACCGGTTATCATTTTCGTCGCTACTTCTAATCTTAAAAACGATGTAACATTAGAAATAGAGTCGATCGATCCTGATCCTGGCTTCGCCTCCGCCGGCTTCGCCTGCTTCGGATCAGCGCCTTCGGACCAAAGCCTGCGCCTGCCCCTCCCGGTGCGAATGGCCAATGGGGGCGCGGGCCCTCTCACTATTCCCGTCGCCACTGGGTGATTTCAAGTAAGCCTACGGTGTACGGTGTTGGTGTTGAGAGCGTGAAAAGGCTGCTGAAACGAGCCCCAACATCGAGCTGAGCTCAGGGGCCAATTGCACGAAAGGGTCTTTGCAAGGACTGTCTTTTGTGTCGCATTATGATGCGCCATGACATGTGAAACGCATTTTAAATAAATAAACTTGCAAACATATTTTCTTCATCCTTTGACTTGAGTTTGAAGTAAACAAAATATTTTTTTAGAAAATGCTGTGATATGTCATGAAATCGTATACAAATCGATTTAAATGCTAGCTATTGAATATTATTTGTTTATCATACATTTCGGAAATACCCCGCATTATACAGCTTATCATAAAAGATGGGCAACAGGAAAGACGGTCCTTGCAAAGACCCTTTTGTGCAATCGTCGGCCCCAGAGGAGCGATACCGATCGCGTTATCGATATCCTATGACGTCACACCTCTGCGCTGCGCTGCTGATCATCTCAACTTTACGCAAGAAATTCTGGACGACGAAAGTGAGATCGGGAAGAAATTGCAGTAAAATCTTATCGTACAGAATGCACAGATTAAAATCACTGCAATAATCAGAAAGCATAAATATTATTTTTCATTGAAATGTGTAAAACTCTAATGATTTGCGCTCATTTTAACTGTACTAATAGATAATTTTACGGGGGTGTTTCATAGTGTTCGCCTCCTGTTCGTGAACTACAGTTCATCAACACCAACACCGAACTTGAAATCACGATTTTCCCAATCCCTGGGCGTTGGTGTTGGTGAATAGGGAAATGGCACGTAGATCGTCAACACCAGCTGTAATGCTCGATTCAGCAGAGTGAGCAGACGACATTCAACACCAGAGCTCAACACAAACTGCCGGAAATACGTCATATTTTCCGAGGTCAATCCCAACACTAGTGTGATTTCAAGTATGGTGTTGTAGCTTTCAACACCGTACTTGAAATCACCCACTCTCTACTTACCCACTTGTTCACTGCTACCACCCTGCCTGTGGTGAATCTACAGGTAGGACTATGGTATGCCAATGTACAGAGCACACACTTCAAAAAATCATTAAAATATCACTTTTGTGACCAAAATTACTAATTTTCATACAGTTGCAATTTATTTTTCATTAGTAACTTGGGAATAATTTTTGTATTCACCAGAGCACTCAAAAACTTGAATTTTGGGCATATTTTTGTGTACGCCCTCTATTGGTGGAAAGTAATGTGGCAAGAAAATTTTCATTTTTTGATCTCTATTTTTAATTAAGAAAAAAATGATTTAAAGAATCAAATTGAAATAAGAGCCAAGTAGTATGAATAATAGGTGTAATGAAAACTGTCAGTGTAAAAAAATCAAGCATTTGCCCCAAAGAAAAAGAGAAAATAAGCCAAACATTGCCACCCTTATTTTGCCACACATGGAGATATTACTGAGAACAAGGTTATATTATAACCTTGTTCATTGAATGAGTGTACCTACCCGAGATCCTGCATTCCAGAAGACCGAAGAGTGCTGTGGATCCCAGCAATCAGGCTTAAGTTCTAGTTCTGTGCCATTTTCATCCGTCTCAATAATTGGTGTGGTGTTTAACAAAAAGCTTCAGTCTCTGCTCAGCTCTGTTGGTTGTTCCGTAGACAGGAATAACCGTCGTTTATGGTTTATAGATTTATTTAAGTTTGAACAATTTCTGACATTTATATTGGTGAATGGAGCAAACGCAGTTCAGCGGAACAACCAAAATATAGAGACTGAAGCTTTTGGTCTATGCAACCACCCTGCCTGTGCTGGGGAATCTACATGGAGATCTAACTTAAAATCTATGCAGTATATTACAAGTCAAATATAATACTTAAAAAATCACAAAATTAAAATACCACTTTTCTAACCAAAATACTCATTTCCATACAGTTGCAATTTATTTTTCATTAGTAAAGTAACTTGGAGATCATTTTTATATATTACCAGAGTGCTCAAACACTTGAATTTTGTGCATATTTTTGTGTAGGCTCTTTATTGCTTGAAAGTAAAATTCAGGAAAATTGTCATATATCAATCTATATTTTCAATTTAGAAAAAAAAAATAATTAGGGACTGAGAGCCATACATGTATATATGATGAATAGTTGTAATGAAAACTGACAGTTTAAAAATTCTGCTGTATAGCATCAACCTTTATTTCAACTAAGGTCCCCACACTAAATTTACAGCTCATGCCACAATGCCTAGATGAATCAACATGCATTTTCCATTGGGAAAGACTTCCATATATTCTTCTTCCTCTGCTGGTTTGATTGGCAATTAGTCACATTTTACTAATTGTCACCATTGACTTTATCTAAAATATCTCACTGTCTCATTGTCAGTAGTAGGCATACAACTTTCCATATATCTTTGTAAAATTATGATTCCCCATTATCTTTTGATCAAGGCCCAGCTTGTCTCAATCTTATCTCAAAATATATCATGGAAAATTCTGTTTCGACACAATATATGTTGAGTTTACAAAGAAAAAGTAGCATTTGTAGAGAACTAGAAATAATGAAGATATATGTGTAAGATATTTTGTGTACAAAACATTTAGAGTCGTAGAACTGAATCTGCCGTTCAAAGTAACATTGCTATTTATGAAGAATATTTCTTAACAAGATTTTATTGAATTTATACAGAAAAATGCTTTCTCTACTATCCCCTTTTCATTCTTTTTATTTCCCCAATTTCATTCTCTTGTAGAATGAGAACAACTGAGAGATAGAATGAAGAACTGGTATTCCTTGCACTTTAAAATAGTCCTTTCAACAGTTATTCTGGTCATGATTTCATTTTTGCTTTAATGTTTTTCCTCTCTCACTCAATGCAGGTGAAGGTATCACCAGAATTTAATATGACTGGATCAAGGTCACTTCTCATCAGAGTACCACTACCCACCTTCTCCAGTATTGTCCACCGTGTGAGGGAAGGGCTGCTAGAAGTAGGAGAACTTGTCTACCCTTCCAGAACAAGCAATATTTGCAAAAGAATGACGATTAACTCACATCCTAGGCTCATTCAACACAAGTCTGGCCAATCTTCATCAGCAATAGGATTACGGTCAAAGCCGTCAAATTGTCAGGTTTCATCCACATCTTTGCAGCTATCAGCTTCTCCTTTGCAATCATCAGCATCTTTGCCATCACGGCTGCTGTGTAGTTCTTCAGTAAACTCACTGAGTCATTCCCGGGGGCATCCAAGATTGCTCGAGTGCAGTGATGAGAGAACTCAGGGGATTGCGGAGAAAGATTTTATCATCATTGAAAACTTTGTCACAGAAGAAGAGGAGACATCTTTACTGAGGGAAGTTGAAAAGTTTCTGAAAAAAGTGCGCTATGAATACGACCACTGGGATAATGTGAGTTGTTCATGCAGAAATGTTTTTGTTTGAAATAAAGATTTATAAAGTTTCATGTTCTCTGAAATTAGAAAGAGGTTTGTCTATCTTTAACTAGAATTTCATTTCCCCCTTGATTAACTACAGAGTTTGCTCATAAGACCACTATGGAAATATGTTTTAGTTAATGAAACTCCATAATTAACAAAAAATTGTATGCCTGAACTCAAAGTTCAAACACCAGAAATTTGTAATCCATTATTGCAATATGCTGTGAGGTTAAAGTTATAACCAATAAAACTCTGTGAGTAGTCCTGATCAATATGAGTTTTATTCTTTCATCTTCAGGGACTGACTCTAGTTCCTAAGGAGGATCTGAAAGTTTGAATCCTACATCATGACTGTAAACAGAGTTTCATTCATTTATCTCATTGATATCAAACAGTTTTGAAAGTAGTCCATGCAAATTTCTAGACCAAAAGCTTCAGTTTCTGAACGTTGGTTGTTCTATTGAACTACATTGGCTCCACATGGGGATGATAGTAAAATGCCAGAAATCGTTAAATAAATCCTCTGAAACAATGGTTAGGACTGTCTAGCCAATTTCAAGCTTTATTTAATTTCATTCACCATTTTTAGCTTTCTTAAAAAACTATTACACCATTTTATTTAAAATGGTGCACGCAATAAATGGGCCTGCTGTCAACTGTAAAGGATACTGTATTGAATGTGAATCATAGGAGCCCAGTTCCTTTTTGTCTCACCTGCGAAGCAAAGTGAGACTATAGGCGCCGCTTTTCCGGCGGCGACGGCGGCGGCGGCGTCAACATCAAATCTTAACCTGAGGTTAAGTTTTTGAAATGACGTCATAACTTAGAAAGTATATGGACCTAGTTAATAAAACTTGGCCATAAGGTTAATCAAGTATTACTGAACATCCTATTAGAGTTTCATGTCACATGACCAAGGTCAAAGGTCATTTAGGGTCAATGAACTTAGACCATGTTGGAGGAATCAACATCGAAATCTTAACCTGAGGTTAAGTTTTTGAAATGTCATAACTTAGAAAATATATGGACCTAGTTCATGAAACTTGGACATAAGGTTAATCAAGTATCACTGAACATCCTGCATGAGTTTCATGTCACATGACCAAGGTCAAAGGTCATTTAGGGTCAATGAACTTTGGCCGAATTGGGGATATCTGTTGAATTCCCATCATAACTTTGATAGTTTATGGATCTGATTCATGAAACTTGGACATAATAGTAATCAAGCATCACTGAAAATTTTGTGCAAGTTTCAGGTCTCATGATTAAGGTCAAAGGTCATTTAGGGTCAATGAACTTTGGCCGATTCGGGGGTATCTGTTGAATTACCATCATAACTTTGAAAGTTTATTGGTCTAGTTCATTAAACTTGGACATTAGAGTAATCAAGTATCCCTGAACATCCTGTGCGCGTTTCAGGTCACATGACCAAGGTCAAAGGTCAATGAACTTTGGCCGAATTGGGTGAATCTGTTGAATTACCATCATAACTTTTAAAGTTTATGGATCTGATTCATGAAACTTGTACATAAGAGTAATCAAGTATCACTGAACATCCTGTTCGAGTTTCAGGTCACATGATCAAGGTCAAAGGTCATGTAAGGTCAATGAACTTGACCATGGCCATGTTGGGGTTTTTTGTTGAATAGCCATCATATCTCTGTAAGTTTATTGGTCTAGTTCATTAAAAAGGGAAATAAGAGTAACCATGTATCACTGAACATCTTGTGCGAGTTAGAGTAGTATTCAAAGTCAGCACTGCTGCTATATTGAACCGCGTGATGCAGGTGAGACGGCCAGAGGCATTCCACTTGTTGTTAAAACTGGTTGGGATGTGTAAAGGCCACCAAACACCTTACGACTCGACTGTTCTGCGACTGGCTTGCGACTGAGTGAGGGGATATGAATCGCAAGGTAGCCATAAACCTCAACACTGCCACTGCACACCTTGCGATCCGACTTCCATGTTGTCTGCGACTCAGGCATGCATTTTTGCTTTTTGCCATAGCAACTGAGAAATTGCGCTTACTACTGCGTATGCATGTTGTTTGTCATATACGCGTTGTGCAACTCTGCTGTCTGATTGGCTGAAAGTTGGATAGAGCTTGCAATCCAGTCATAAGGATTCGACATGTCAAATCCTTACAATTTTCCTTGCGACTTGTCTCTGACCTGTCTGCGACTCTCAAGCTGACAAGAGCTGTGACATCACATCTCCCCTCACTCAGTCGCAAGCCAGTTGCAGACCAGTCGGGTCGTAAGGTGTGCGGTGGCCTTAAGTCAACCACTGTTTTTTGTGTAGACAAGACACAGAGTCTGGTGAACTTCATGTTTATCTTCCCCTTCACCTACAGGCAATACATGGATTCAGAGAAACAGAGAAATCTCGCTGGTCTGAGGTTAATAGTCCTATCATCCAAAGGATACGGGACCAAGCCTTCCCAGCTGGTTCCCCACAGCTCACCCTTGTGCATGTCTTGGACCTGGCCCAGAATGGTTACATTAAGCCTCATGTAGACAGTGTCAAGGTAATACATCAAATAAAATCAGAAAACTTCACATGTCTGTAGAAAATTCCCACAAGTATGTTTTCTTTCATCTTTCCCACCAAAATTTTGTAATCAATTTGTAATTATTTATGTTCATAACTTTTGATAGAATGCCACATGTAGGTAGGCCTATATCCAAGTGCTGATATTAGGAAGTTTGTCAAGAAGGGCTTTGACTGTTGATTCTGTGTGTTCCAAAAGGCATCTGTGTAGTGGTTGCAAAAACTTTCTTTTAAGTGCTGTCCCACTTCTCTTCAGTATTTAGTGTTCACTTTAAGTTTCAGTTTTCTGTAAGTCCCTTTAATAATTTGGAGTTGTTTACATGATTATATTATTTTTGGATTGTGGTTTAAAAGGTCAGCTGGTGAACCATGAGAAATACAGGCTGAAGTTAGGATACATTTTAATTGAAGTAAATTTTGTTCATATTGTATTCATATATTTGTCCAGGAAAAATTTAACGTTTTTAAAATTTATTTCGTTGAATGTTACCATGGAATGTGGATGTACAGTACCAAAACGTTAACCTTCCACCCATTTTAGCTGTTCATTTTTTAAGAATTACCAAGCAGATAAAAATGAATAAAATCACAATTTATCAAGATCTTGAATGACTGAAATCAATCTAAAACTGCATGCGCAGTGTATGAACTCATTAAAAGTGACAATCTGATTAGATTATGAAAGTTATTGAAGATATAAAAAGTTAAATGCAAGAGTATATTCAGATCTGGAAATGGTGGATACAGATCTTTTGACTGTATACGCACGAGAACCCAATTAGTTTTTCGGAGATACGACATTTGCTCCTGCAACACTTGATCTGGTCTTAATATCTCAGGGGGCATAGGGTTAGAGTTAGGAGTGTAATAGAGTTTTTTGGTTCAAAATAATGTGTAGGTAATGATTAGGGTTTATTTAGTTTTGCATGTTAGATTTAAGGTTGGGCCCAACATGCATATTTTCTTGGAGCAATGGTAGCCGGAGCAAACGTTGTGGAACTAGTTTTTCATACGAAAATGCCCACTGTTTTTCATGTTTAATTTCAGTTTTGTGGTTCAACCATTGCTGGGTTGTGTCTGTTATCTCCTGCAGTCATGAGACTAGTCCATGAAGAAAACAACGATCAATGGGTCAATGCACTTCTTAACCCAAGGAGCCTATACATAATGAGGTAAGTCGACAGGTTGGTTGCATAGAGGTAGAGTTTGAACATACAAACCTGACCAAAGGGAATTCAGTGGTCATTTTAGGTTGATGGGACTCTCACCCTGGATGGCATGAACGAATGTTAATTTGATGAGCAACAAAAGGATGATGACTTTGGGTATGATATCAGTGCTTACCTTGGGTATTGGTTTTGCTTGATTTGTGATTGGACAGTTTTTATAATTTCTTTTCACCATTTATTGTGTAATCCCATTTATTTCTTTGCAAATTAGTCATTGCAACAATATAAAATTAACAGATTATTATTTTATTTGTTCATTTTGTGATGAACATCTGATGTTGATCTAAAAATAAAACCCAAAAGCATGCAAGTGTTGACGTCGGTGCGACCAAGTCTTGCAATGAAAGATTAACAACTCCAGCATGTAAAAATACACCAGAAAAAGAATATTCCAGATTCAAGTCCAAAATGATTTTACATGTGTGACAGTTTCACCTCAGATGCCTTTGATATGCATTTTACACAGAAATTGGTTTACACAAGTTTGTGTAGGCATTACGTCAAACCCTCATTAAGAGGACGACTGCTTCTCACAATTTGAACTGCGGTTATACACCCGTGTTCCAAAAAACCTTGTTAGAGGATCCAAGATATTCAATTTCAAGCGCCATCAACCCTGGTAATCCCCTTACGTAACTTTCAATCTCCGCAGGCAAGCCTGAGCCTTGAGCAAGGGTTCAACAGCTTTGCCTGTAGTAGGCCCTTCGGAATTAAATGATTGTATTTGATATTTAATCAAGTTTTCAAATCCAATATTACTTCGTTCTCATTTTCGAATGAAGAAAATTGAAAAGAGAAACTATCAAAGAGAATAAAAATGATGTAAGAAAGAAAGAGAGAAAGGAAAAAAGAAAGAAAAAGGGAGAGAAAGAAAGAAAAATAAAGAAAGAGTGAATGAAAAAGAAAGGTAAAGAAGAAAGAGATAAAGAGGAATGGAAAAGAGAATAGAAACGTAAAATGAGAGAAAAAAAACGAGAGAGAATCTTTAATGTAGAGAAGGGGGAAAGGGGAAGACATTAAAAAATTAGAGAAATAAAGAAAAGAAAGACAGACAGGAAGGTAGAAAGATACACGCATCAAGTTATTCTTGTGTGGCCCCCTGCTGTGCACTGTGACGAACAGACAATCAAGGTCAGAAATTTTTGCCTAGATACTTAAAGGACAAGTCCACCCCAACAGGAAGTTGATTTGAATAAAAAGAGAAAAATCCAACAAGCATAACACTGGTAATTTCATCAAAATCGGATGTGAAATATGAAAGTTATGACATTTTAGAGTTTGTCTTAAGTTAACTCAAGAGTTATATGCACATTCTGGTCGGTATGCAAAATGACCCATTGATATTGAAAAATACTTAATTGATCTAGTATCCAAGAATTTATCTGTCCTTGACTTTGAATTTTATTTTTCTTGGAAAACTTTGCAACATGTACATGTAATGCATTCAAAGCTACATAGTGAAAATGCAAGTACAGATACAATATATGTAAATACTTCTTATACCAGGATAATAATCGTACCCCTTATTATGAATTTATGAATGTGGCTTGAATGCGACTTATTTCAAGTCATTAAAGGTCAGAGACCTGAATAAGCCACATTATTTGAGTCGCCCCTTTAGGATGAATTGATCGAATCTCATTTTCTAATTTATGAACGGGATTAAAAAATAATGGGTTTATTCTACAGTCAGAGGTCTTTTCTTCCAATGTACATGCGCTGCACTGACTTCCTGTGAAGATAAGCTGCACCTTTTTTCCTTGCTGCAGTGGTTAAAAATAAAATGGGGATGATTTCTTAATTCATAACCGCAATTTTTATTGTCGAGTCGCATTATCCTGAGCGGCATCCCATCTAGTCCAGATTGGACCTTGGTGTTTGGAAGTTCTCTTTCGCTAACATAGAGGGCACTGTGACTCCCACTCTCTAGTTCAGCGCCAATCCCCTCATCTCTTGGTGAGGATCGGAGATGAGGGGACTCGCACTGAATTAGCGAGTGGGAGTCACAGTGCCCTCTATGTTAGCTTTGGGAAAGAGAACTTCCAAACACCAAGGTCCAGTCTGGACTACATCCCATCTGAAAAAGTGAATTCATGACAGGAGTTGCAGTGTCCCAGCTTGTTCGTCTTTATGTTTTTTTTTGTTTCATTATTTTTCGACAGAGACAGAATGCGGTATGACTACACCCATGAGGTCTTAAAAGAAGAGGAATCGGTCTTCAGAGGGAGCCCTGTACCAAGACAAAGACGTATCTCCATCGTGTGCCGTACGGAAGTACCTCAATCTTCATAGCAAGAATATGTTGAAAATCATCTGTGTTAATTCTGAAGTGATTTGGAACCCCTAGATAGCCATCTTCATTACCATCATTACTTTTCTTTCTAACAGAAGTACATTTAGGCCAAGCTTCTATTTTGCAGCTGAAATTTGGATGTTTTCTATAAAAACCAAACTTTGACTTTTGGAATATTTTTAACATTAATATGTAATTTTCTATAGATAAAGAATTTATTCTGTAAGTTTACGATAGCAATTCAAGTCTGCTATAAGAAATAAACTGTAGTTGAAGTCTTCAAGATAACGCAAAGGTTATTTCCAAGACTAAAACCCAGCATGAAGTTAATAAGCTGTTTGCATAAATCACTTAGAATGATGCACCAAAATAATTCAAGTACATAAAATATGAAAAACAGTCTCATTTATGTGTATGTTATATTTATTTCAATTCATCTTTCGCATCATTGCTTTAAAATAATTAGAAGTGAATAGTAATTATATAAGATCTGCTTCGTTGTTCTGTTATTTCAAACCAAAAGCCTTTTTTTGGGGGGGGTCTCCCATACATGAATTTTCAATTAACCTGAGCAAAATTTTTGAGTGGGCTATTGCACAATTTTGCTCGAAATTTCCTAATAATAACATGATTTAACCAAACTTAATAGATTCCTATATGGGAATCTTCTTCATTAATGGGTACATCAGGGAAACAATTGCAAGGGCGCTTGAGGTGATTTCGCCCCTGAAAATCCCCATTCACTTAAATGTTAAAATAGATCCAATGTTGCAGATTTAGGCAGTAGATTATGAAAAGTAGCCCCCCCCCCAAAAAAAAGCTTTTTTTGTCTGGGTACATCCTTCATTGAGAGGGAGGATCAGTAAAGTGTTAAAGATGACTCTTGGGCAAATGCAAAGCGTGTCCTAAAGTCTTGAATGCCCCTGCTCCGTCACCCCTGTGCCCATATAAAGCAATGCCTATGCCACAGGAGCAGCACCCGGACTACCTCTGGCAATAGAAATACCAAAATAAAATATAACTTCAGTTATGGAGGAAATTCTTATTAATTTTGCTTTTAGGGGAGAGGGTGTGGAGATTCTGGTCATCTATTGCCACGAGGGATACTAATGCTGAAGACAACAAGATTGTACTGTTTTCATAATTGTAGTGAAGCACGACATTATTTTATTAATTTGCATGGCATGAGTCGTATGATCCAAGGAAGGGATGATACATTAAAAAGAAATATTTAATATTTTAAATAACATAAAAAATGAAGTATCATTCTAGTTCATTTCGTCCTTTGTGCTTCTTCTTCTTCTTTGATGTCTTTGCTGAGGAGACATTGTGATGTTGAGCTGCATCCTCTGGCAATCGTAAGGCATGTCCTGTAGTCTTGACATGTTTGAAGAGTTTATTGCGAGTAGGAAACCGTGAAGAACAAGTGTGACATATCTGAGGCTCAGATGATGATGTTGACTGAAATATGAAAAGGGAGAGGAATGAATGTTTTAGGTTTGGCCAAACTGATACCCAACAACAATGAATTGTTGTTTCAGGACAGTGGATATTTATAAAAAAAAAAAGATTATGAATAAGAGCTCCTCTGTAACCAACATGAGGTTTTTGTAGTCTATTGAATTTACTTGATTCGATCTATATGTAATTTCATCTGACCAGCAAGTGATTAATCTACTTCATACAATTGAGAATTGACACGAGAAACTGGAAATTATTAAAGATAAATTCCAGTTTTGGTAACGATCTCAAAATGAATTTTTACAGAATCTAATATAATGACCACCCAAGTGTCTGTTTGTATGAATAAAAAATATATGCCAAAGGATCCAGGAAGAAATTGTGTAATTGCTGAGAAACCAGCAAAATAAGCGCGGATTCTGTCACTTCCGTCGGGTCTTTATTCCAGCAATAATATTACACTGTCCCACATGTGCCTATCTGTGTTGGTGATCTTTAGTGTGAACATTTTTCAGTGTAGATTTCAAGATTTCACAAAGTTCAGTTTATGTAACTGTACCAGATCTAGATCCTCAACGATATGCTGACAATTAAGCCTGGTTTTACAGACTTTCTCATGAAATCAGTGTTTACTGCAACTACTGGTATTTTTCTTTAAAAACTAGTTATTTAACTCTTTTCAATCTGATAAAGCAAGTTTTTTTATTTCATATAAAAGTATGATTTTCATTCATTGTTTTAAATAGGTAATTGATCCAATAACTTCAAACAAATATAGTGTAACTTCCTAGAGATAAATTGTTTTGCCTTTGTTTTGAAGTACCTAGATGCAAATGATTACATTCACAGGTGATGAAAAATAATATTTCAAGTCTTAATGTTAAAAGAATTAATTACTGAAACGATTTTATTTCCAATTCGTCTGATGTGAATTCGTTCAATTGCCATTTGTCTTCTATCATTTGATCTACCATCAGTAGTTCAATTACCACATGGTCTACTTTCATTTAGCCTAATACCATTCCATCTAATAACCAGTTGGTCCAATAGCCATTTAGTCCATATACCATTTGGTCTAATTGGACTAAATGTTAAATTGTGCAAAATGAATGAAAATGAAATGGATATTAGACCAACTGGTTATGAGACGAAATGGTCATATACGAAATGGTGATTAGATGATGTGATTGGACCAAATGGTTGTTAGACGAAATGGTAGACGGAATGGCATTAGACTTAATGAAAGTAGACCATGTGGTGAGTGGACGAGTAGGCAGTAGATGAATTGGCAATTCACCCGACTTATATAGGTTACATAATCACGTCTAATACACACCAACAAAATATATGAGGCACTGACCTTTTTTCACACAATATTCAATATAATAATACATGCAAGCTTCATTTTTTTATGCTTCTGATAATATTTTGGATCAATGGAGGCAATGATCAAGATAAAGTTATTTGGCTTGTGTATGCGAACGGAGTGACAAATCTGAGCCAATATAGGGGTGACAGGGTCAAAGGTCATCACGATAATATGTTGGTACATTATATAATTAGGTGATCTGTCAATTGACAGATCACCTCTTATGTTTCTACGAATTTTCTTTTTTATTTATTTCTTTATTTATTCTTTTTATTTATTTTTCTTTTTCCACCCTTTTCTTGTTCCACCAAAATCATCAAAACTAATCAATCAATTTTCATCAAAATGTTATCAATTATGGACAGTTATCATACGATGTGTACGAAACAAGTTCAACGTCAAATGGTCATCGTGACGTCATCTACGCGCCATTTTGTAAAATCACATTATCAATCATATCTTCATTATCAGTCATCAAAAGTTAACAATATTAACATGAAATCAACTTCAGATCAAGGGTCAACTGTCCATGTCATCAAAGGTCATTTTACAGGTCACGACGCGCATGTACGCGCGCGTCAAAATTTTAAAATGCTCAAAATCACTTTTTGGACAAAGTAGAGTACGAATCAGGTCATTCTAAGCATTTCAGAAATTTGCGCGCTCACAGGTTTTCGCGCGCGTTTACGCGCGTAACGTCCTTACGCAACATACAACTGCACTTTATTTTACATCAATGCATTCTTTATGAAATTTCCAATAATTTGATACCTTAACCGACCTTCTACGACCAGTAATGAAGGAATGCGCCTCCGTCAAAGTTTGAATTACGCGCGCAAGCGCGCGTTCACAATAGGCCAAAAATGTGCAAAAACATGCTTTTACAAAATTCTATATAACTCTTCAGATAGTCCGTTGACCCCCAATTTTCTTTTATATTCGGATAGAGTAGGACTTGTAGATGTGATTTCATGTCACATTTGACAATACATTTTATCATAACGTCTTCAAATTGGCGTCAAAACCAAAATTTTCAATTTTTGTTTCATGTCGTTTTAATAATTTTGCAAATATGACTATAACTCCGTAATCATTGGTCGTTTTTCGCCCGGTTTTCGACATATTGTAGTTAATTATATATTCTTCCAAATTATGTTACATTTGTATCATTTTGAGCAGGAGATCATCATAAATATTAACAATGTATAGAAGTATAATTTATGATATAACTTTCACCTTAAAAATTCAATTTGAGGTTATATTTTATCGTTGCCTTGCAAGTGTATGACAGTTACTATGGTCTGATGGTTAGTGCATCTGCCTTGTAATGCGAGGGTCCCTGGATCGAAACCCATCAGCATCTATTATTTTTTTAAATTAAATTTTGTCTCATTTTGCGTGTAACCCCTATAAGCCAGTTTGGGGTTCATTCTGCAAATGATAAGAAAAAGTTCATTGGTACTAAAGTGACATGATTGTTTTATATTTAATGAGATATTAGTAACAACCTTGATGTCTTGATTATTCTTTTAGATTGTGCGATTCAATACATGCAAAAAAACAACAATGCATGTACTAGCAACTGGTATTTCAGAGTTGGCTATTGTTATAAGAACACGGCTAACGCTGCATTCCAGAAAGAAATGCAACAAATGCCTCCGTCAGTGTTCATTGCTTTGCTATTCTATTCACCTGGTCTATGCAATTGCTCCAACCTGCTATGTAAGGCATGCTTGTATAATATCTTGCAATGAAATCTACATATCGTCATGTAAGAAATTAAATGTCATTTAGTCATTACTGCTCATGAGGCAACTAAATACTGGTCAATGCATAGGCCTACTGGTTTAATTATTTTTTCAAAACTGGATTCTAGAATCTTGCTTTCGTCAACACTATGCTCACTATTTCGTGTTATTACTTGCTAAATTGGAATTGACATTCTTTAGAAAAACAAGATTTATAAAACCTTTTATTTTAATGTCTTTCAACAGTATTTAACAGGTCCTTTCATTGATAAAACTACGTTTATTGTGATGATATTCATATTGATCTGCACTGAAATGATGATCATGATTAAAAAAATAGATCGTGATCGTGATCATGAGATTCACAGACAGATCACCTAATTCGTCCGTAAGACGAAGTACAATATATAATTAAGAATTAATCTTGATTTAGAAATTTTGATAAAGATATCAGTTCATCTTACAAATATCTTACCTGGGTTCTTGAAGAAACATCCCCATTCTTTGTTTTACCTCTGACATTGTCACTGAAATGAATGAGATTATGAGAAAAAAAGAAGAAAATATACGTGACAAAAGTACATTATACAAAATAAATGAAATGTCCCTGGCTGTCTTACCTGCATTACACTATTCAATATAGCAGAGGTTTTGACATATCAGTATCAAACATTTTCTCTCTTTCAGTAAACCCGTTGCATATGTAATTCAATAGGACCTTGATTATATTACTCAAACCTATGGAAAATGGCCAGTGACACTTGATTGTGGTTTCACATTTATGAAATTTCAAAAACTTAATATTGGCTAAAATTTCATGTTGATGCTGTCAGAAAAGAGGCACCTATGTCTCACTTCTGCTGTGCATGCGAGATAGAAATCGAGAGTATGGAGGAATGGCATAATAAAGTGACAAGAGTGATATAAGAAACTGCATGACAAAATAGAATCTCTTTGTATATAAAATCAATTTTTGCAAATAATAATTGAGACTTCATTTTGATTATCATGGAAACAGACTTTATGTTTCAATGAGATATATCATCATCATCATCTGCTGTAATCTTCAAAGGGCTCTGCAGCCTATCGCGAAGATGAAACAAGACTTGGACGCACGTTAGGAGTGAGGGATATTTTCAAGGTGATTTTGCGGGAGTTTTTGGAAGATGTCAAGCGAAACTGCATTAACTATTTGAAGAGGGAGTTTATTTCATTCAGGTACGGATCGTTGGGCAAAGGCAAATGATTTAACATTATTTATAAAATTTTTGTCATGAAGATTATTGAATATTGTTTATACTTATTTATGCAAAATGTATTCGACAATTACCCCAACTGCTGTTGCTTCCGTTTCTTTTGTAAGACACGTAAAAACGGGTGAGGAAACGGGCATACAGTAGTAGTTTTCATACCTAGATTTATGATGTGAACTGGACTGTTCATCTTGCTCATCTTCTAATGTCAATCTCTCTTGAAGATCAGCTGATAAACTACTTGGCTCATTCTCTTTACACTCGGGCCTTGACTCATCTGGGACTGGTTTCGAGTTCCTAAGGCACAGAGTCAGAAAAGGACAATGATGCATGAAAGACTATGAAGATAAGATGAGGAAATGGATAGCTGGTGGTCTTGGCAGTCATGATGATGATGATGATTATAGGGATAATGATGATGGTGGTGGTGGTGGTGGTTATGATGATCACGATGAGGTTCTCGATGATGATTTTTGCTGGTGATGGGGATGATGATGACGTTGGTGATGATGTTAATGATGGTGATTATGGTGTTGATGGTGAAGAAGATGATGAGAGTAATGATCTGCTCATAACATTAGCATGGTCCCCTGCATCATAAATATTTCAATTTACAAAGAGGATGATGCACAATGGATGAGCCCGTATGTGTATTATTTCCAAATATAAAGAGAACAGTATTGATACTGTTCAAGAACATGAGAATTTTTTTCTCTTTTCCCCCCTACATCATATTTTCATTAGAGCCTGATTCTTAAAGAGAAATACCAGTAGTTGCAATAAACACTGATTTCATGAGAAAGTCTGTAAAACCAGGCTTAATTGTCAGTATATCATCAAGGATCTAGATGTGGTACAATTACATAAACTGAACTTTGTGAAATCTTGAAATCTACGCCGAAAAATATTCACATTGAAGATCACCAACACAGATAGGCACACGTGGGACAGTGTATTATTATTGCTGGAATAAAGACCCGACGGAAGTGACCAAATCTGCGCTTATTTTGCTTATTTCTTCCAGAATCCTTTGACACATATTTTTTATTCATACAAACAGACACTTGGGTGGTCATTATATTAGATTCTGTAAAAAGTCATTTTGAGATCATTACCAATACTGGAATTTATCTTTAATTTAGGGAAATCTAATAATGTGACTGCTGCTACAATTGGCTGTAAACTTGGTAAAGCTACAAAACTTACCCCGTCTCTAATTTTGATAAGAGGTCATTCACATCTTCCTCCTCTTCTTCCTTCTCTACCATCTGTTTTTGTTGTTTTCTCCTCTTCTTCTGCTTCTTGGACAACCTTATTGAAAAAAAATATATATGTAAATTGTAATGAGATAATACATTTTCTAATACATTTCACTTTAGAATAATGAATTAAAGAAAGAAGTGGAATAATAATACCAGCCTTATCCGCCTTTGCAGTGTAATGCTCCCACTTGAGCATTTGCTATGTGATTACATCATTCATAGTTTTGTATGAACCACTACTGCATCATTTACTTGTGAGAAAAAGCCACACTTTTTTATCTTTCTTCTTTATAGACTTAGACATAGAATCTATGTAAAAAACGAACGCTTTCATCTTAAAAAGCAGATTAGAGTTTCTGAATTATGGCAGCTTCACAAAAGATATTAATAATAATAATAGTACAGTTCTTAAACGTGCATAACACCTACAGGTCTCTATGCGCGAGGAAAGCGAGAAATGCGGTTAGAATAGTAAATTAAAAAATTACACATCAAATAATTTTAACATCAGAGAATATTAAACATAGATTGGACCTACATGTATCTAAGTTAAACATTCTGAAAGAGGTGGATTTTAAATGTACTTTGAATTTCTCAAGCCGGGTAATATTTTGTAATGTCGGTGGTGGTATAGAATTCCATTGATATTCTGGGTGATACCATGAAATCATGAAATGTTTGTTAGTCTGACCCCCATTTTTCTATATTTACCATTACACCTTCCAAATTAAGCACAAATCAGAGACAAATATTTCGACTGAGTCTTTTTTTTGGAGGGGGGGGGGGGGCGGCGGCAAATGTACATACTTGCCCTTCTACTATACCGTCTAAATCATTCTCGGCACTTAACATGATCAAATGTGAAGAAGCTTACTTTACTAAGGCAATACACACAATGCAAACAACAATGGTTAACCTTTTGCACTGATTGTACACATATTCAAACATCACTCATGATAATCTTCACAATCCTTACTTTGTTTTGGTGGATTCCTCTTCCTCTGATTCCCTACCACCGAGTTGAATATTGAGATCCTTTAAAGGTTCTTGTTCTTGACTTTCATCGACCTTCATCTGCTGTCTTCTCTTCTTTTTCTGCTTCTTGGACAACCTGTATCAAAGACAATGGTGAAAAGAAAAACCTTTCTTCAGAGCTGCCAAATAGTACTGATTTTCAGTATTTAGTACTGAAAAGTGAGAAGAATACTGATAGTTTCATGTAAAATACTGATTTCTAAAGTTTCAGTTGTATGTGTGGTCCTATGGTATTTTTTTAAATACTGATTTCCTCACCGAAATACTGATTTTCAGCTTCAAAAATACTGAAATGTTCCTTTCCAGGTTGGCAGCTCTGTTTCTTATCCCATCCTAACATTCATACTAAATCATTAACTCTGCAATCTACATTGAATAAGGTCTAATGGAGCTTGCAGCACATGCAGACCTTCATCAACTTTTGTCTGTTGTCTCTTCTTTTTCTGTTCCTTAGACAATCTGTATCAAACACAATCATGAAAAGACAACTTTTTTTTCTGATCCTATCCTAACATTCATTCTAAATCATTAACTATGCAATCAACATAATATGACTCATATCTAATTCACCTCACAGCACTGCAGATGAGTTTCCCCAGAAGGTTAATTTTGCTGGTTTGTAATAGGAACATTCCTCTCACAGTCAACTTTGCATTATGTTAATCAACGATGCCAACAGGCATGCTCTGGGCAGTGGGTACGACAAACCTCAATTATTTGTCCTTTTTAAAACATAGTTACGACTTCCAATTCATCTTAAACCTTCGTGTATTGTTAATTATTGCAAGTAAAATATACTTTATATCTCTCATTCCATCCAAAGCAAATGTATTCTACCTTTTCTAATGTTAATTCATTTTTAATCTATATACTTCACAATCTTGAATACATGTGATGAATGGAAGCAGACAACAATGTACATTTTGGCAGTAAATGATCCATGACTTGGTAACATGTAATTCTTTGGCCATCTTACTTTGTTTTAACAGGAAAGTCCTCATCTTCGTTGTCACTGGGTTGTGCAATGTCAATTACTTCTTCCTCCTCCACATGATTCTCTGAATCGTCTAGTTTGGCTTGCTGTCTCCTCTTCTTCTTTTGCTTCTTAGAAAGCCTGATCGGGGAAAAAACACTCAAAGTTTAGTATTCTCTTTATGTATATAATATAATGGCTTTACTGCTAATGCACTCATTCCGAAAGCCAACATTTTTCAAACAAAGAAATATGTACACTGAAATAGGATATTTCCTCAATTTCCAAATATATTACCAGTACTGTAGATATGTTTTGACTAAACTAGAAAAACAGAGTTGAAACCCAACCCCCATAAGAATGTTCACTGTTTAAGACAGTTGGGGAGTTATGCATTGAGGATGGTATCTAAAATGGGGTGTTCAGTACAAGAAAAAAAAATCAAAATTCTTATGTACATTAAATCAAACCAAACTTTAATCATTTTCACTAATATAATCTCCATTTTATGAATTTTTATCATGGAATAATTTACATTAAAATATAAATTGATAATTTTTATGTTTGCTTACAAAAACGTTGAAATGCTATGGTACTGAAGTCCATAATTTGGATATGATATTGAATCAATTCATGGCTCATTTTGAAAATAAACATAAGAATGACAATGGTGAATATGCGGCAGCCAAGGGGTGATCAAAATGGTAAGGATACACATTACATATATACAAATGTTACACAACAATTGGTCACAAAACTTGTTAGCGTTATTAAAATCAAACCATGCAAATTAGGAAATTAAGGGCAGGGATTAAATTAATCCCAAGCTGGCATTGGATGCCCTATCGATTGGTCCCAATGCCTCTTACATTGACCTTTGATCATTAACGCCAGTTTAAATACTTCCTATATATGCTGTGATAGAAAAACTTGCCTTTCTCTAAAAATATCAATACCTAAGGCCGGCAAGGGACAATTCTGAAATATATAATCTATGCAAAATTTAGACTCACTTTTTTCTTTGTGGTTCCGATCCATCCATCTTGGCTTGCCCATCTAATCCATCCATTTCATCATCTTCCTCTTCATCTTTCTCCTCTGCATCCTCTTCATCTTCAATCTCTTCCTCCTTCTCCTCCTCATCTCCTTCTTCCAGCTCATAATCTTCCTCAAGGCTCTCCTCCCCAGCAAACTCTTCTTCCTCTGCCTCCATCTGGGCTTTCAGATACACCATGTTTTCCTTATGCTTCTTGGAGTTTTCATGATTTGCAAACCTGAAAAAATAAGATGGAATTTTGAAAGAATATATCATGATAATGAAAGGAACATGATGAAAGAAGAATGTTAAATTTGCAGCTCTTCCTCATTTAAGAAAAAAAAACATTTGGATTTAATCTCTGACTACTGTAAGATTAAGGATTAATAAAAATTCAAACATTGTACAACTGCATCAAAAAAAAAAAAAGATTTAATCATTGTGTAAATTTGACTAAATGACAAAAATTTGGCATCTTTATTATTGTCCTACCAACCTCAAATAGAGAGACAAATCAATCACTTGTACCAGATTTATGAGTCTCAAACACAATACAAAAAGACATACATACATACATACATATAGAGAAATGAATAAATACTCACGCCTTGGGGCTTTTGAAACCCTTGTTACAGGCAATACAGAACAGGTCATCCAGTTCATCCTCAAGACTGTCTGCCTGGGAGTCTACAAGAGATACACAAAAAATGGTATTGTGAGGAACTATTCTTATTTTCTCTCTATAATATTCAAAGCAAGAAATTAAAAGTTTAGATGTGACTGCTACTCCTTAAATGAACTCCAATCATATGGCTGCAAGTTTCTGAATGAATACATTACCAGATATTTGTTCAGATCAACTAATCTCTGCCAATCACCCTTCCTCATTTTGAATAACAAAATGACAAATGACAAAATATTCTCTTCAAAACAAATCTGCTACATCATTCCCAAATCTATACAGAAAAAATACTGGCTTAAAGGACATTTAATCTTTTACCCCACAAACAGTGCCTTGTATTCTCCAGGAAAGCCACTATACAAATCTGTCCTTTATTATCATGCTTTAATTAAACTTCTGCAATTACTTATATTTGAAAGCATTCTGTTGATTCCTAATAACCCCAAAAGTATTAATGATAATATATTTTTTCATGCTTTGTGTATTTTTATAATTCTATTTTTATACTGTTATGTTTCATTTTGTTTTTCATGTAAAAGTTCTGTACAATTCAGCTCTTTTTGTAAACAGTCTTGAAATAAAATACCATTATTATTAGTATTATTATATTGATAATCCTTCCCTTTCCTACTAATACTAGCAGCAGCAGCTACTACTACTCAACAACAACTACTATTCAACAACAACAAAAGTAAAGTCTACCTGAATCAATATCATCACTATCTATTCCATATTCATTGTTGAAAGTGGCTTCCATGGCCTTGAGCTGTTCTTCCATCTCATCTTTGAACTTTTGACCCTGCTCGGCCAACTCTGCATGAAGCCTGAGGTAAAGTGAAAAAAAAAAAAATTAAAAGAAAATTCTCAATAATTCCATATGTACCGTATATTGTACAGAGCATTGACCTTGCAGGATGCTTGATCAAATTATTCACAATAAATCACAATGTTGTTGTTTCCTATGCTGTGTGAATACAATTAAGACCCATTTCATATATATCATAGAATATTAAATAATAATCAGCAGTTTTAGTGACTGACAGAGCATCATTAAAACAAATATGTCTTTAATTTCAAATTAAAGGTAAATGCCAGTTGTGGTAACGATATCAAAATGAGTTCGTACACAATCCAATGAAATGACCACCAAAGTGTCTGTTTGGATAAATAAACAATATGTGCCAAAGGATTCTGGAAGATATTGTGTAATTGCTGAGAAATTAGCAAATAAGCACAGGATTTGGGTCAAGCATCGGGCCGACGTTCAAATAATAATACACTGTCCCACGTGCGCTTATCTGTGTTGGTGATCTTTTGTGTAAACATTTTTCAGTGTAGATTTCAAGATTTCACAAAGTTTGGTTTGTACCAGATCTAGATCCTCGATGATATACTGACAATTAAGCCTAGTTTTACAGACTTTCTCATGAAATCAGTGTTTACTGCAACTACTGGCATTTCTCTTTAATATCTTTTGGGTGGGCTGGTTAGATAAAAATAAACTCTGGTTAAACTAACTAAGACATCTTTTAAGGGATGAAACTTTCTTGAAAATTGGACAATCATTGCACATGTACAATAGAAACAGAAAATTACTAAGAATGGTGTATCATCTAACCTTGCTCTTTCTTTTCGTTCTTTTTCTCTCCTTTCTGCTTCTAAGCGTTTCCTTTCAGCAGCCTTTTCCTCCATTAATTTCTGATCCAAAAATAAATGCATTGCATTGTAATGAGAATCAATATGAACAAACTACAGCAGCTTTAAATGTTATCATTTCATTTTGCTAGTTTCTTATATCTATCAGAGCCAGATTGTTTATTTCTATAAATACAATATACATTGTTGCACATTAAAACAACACAAGAAACTTTGCATAAAGACGAGTTTAAAATTCATAATACCGTAAGTAACGGTGTATTAACTGCACATTTTTCTCGGCGGGATAGAAGCAAAAGTCAGGGGTGCGGTTTATACACGGTGACGGGTCTGAGCCAGCCCGCCGTAACCCCTCCCGTACATGTTCGATGTCTGCCAGTTCACAACACATCGGGTGGCCGGGCGTAGCCGCCCAGGCAATGTCGTTTAGAGGGGTATGAGCCGCGGGTAATGGAAAGCGATTATTACAATATTAATTAAATGTTGTCCATAACAAACGCACCCACCTTCATGACACTAATTTTGACTTTATTCTCGATTCAAAGTAGTGAAGTTCCCTGGCTAATTTAAAAGAGACGCCAAGCATACTCGGTAATATTTTGTCACCGCTGAGCGAGAGTTGAGTGAGCTTAGAGATTGCGTTGTAATGTGGTTATAGTGCGACTTAAGCTGGCGCTATTCAAAGTCCCGTTTCGCGCCAGCTTGTTTTTTTTCCTTCCTGTTTGCTTTTCATAAGATACCATGTAAACCACGCACGAGAGAGACGGCACAAAGCCGTAAAAAACAACTGGAAAAAATGTCAATTTCTTTGTTTCTCGAACCTTCCTGTAATCCCGTATCCAAAATTCATGCTAAGACATCAAATTTCTGAGAAGTGATTGTGAGGTTGTGATGCAAGAAATGTGAATGTTTCTTCCTCCTACGCTGGGAAAGACACAGATCATAATTTGATAAGATGTACTGGCATGACTGGTACTGTATCGTAGTTTGCAATGTAATGGCAGTGCTGTGTGTGTGTACACTGTGACTGTGAGGTGAGTGAGTGTGTAAGTTGCCAATATTGTCGGGACCGTTCTTTCTTTCTAACATTTGTAGATGAATTGATCAAGAACAGCAGATTTCTGCATACTGGTAATCTCTTTGGATACTTTGAAATCTTAAAAACTTAGATTTTGTTTCTTCGTACCTCAAATATGCATGTAAATGTGAGAGGAATTTTTTTTTAGTCCAAAGTTGGGGGTGCGGTTAATACACAGGTGCGGTTAATACACCGTTACTTACGGTATCTGAACCTCAGGATTAGGCTTAAACAGTAAATGTTATCACAATTTATCAAAAATTTCATACAAGAAATAAGATATCCAAATATTATTTTCACTAATATGAAAAATAAAAAATATTTGTAACATATACTGTACTTCATTCTATCTAAGATCACTACAAAAAACTGGCAATGTCATATCTTCGATTCAACAAGATAATATCTGAAGTAATCTTTGAGTTTTTATAACTTTTGAGTAATTCATTCCTTTATTTGTACATTCACACAAATTTAAACAGGTTCACAAGATCAGAGGTAAAACTAGTTTTGCATCTTCAATTTCATGCAGGAGAGTCTAATAACTTGCTAGGTTTCCCTACATCATAAGACCCCATAAATACAGGGTTTTATTTGATTTATTTTCTTGCCTTTGGAAAGAAAAAAAAATATTATGGCGACAAAACAAAACAAAAAATCTTGAAATTCATTAGTTTTCCAATGCTTAAAGAATTACTCACCCGGTGAGCTTGAACTCTCTTGTCCTTTTTCTTGACATATGATACCAGAAGCTAAATAAATGAGATAAAGGAATAAAAGGATTATTGAAAGATTAATTTGTCAGTTAATCAAGGTTGGAAATGGTCGATTGAGATTGGAATGGAGTGTTTTATTTTGTTCATTTTTCACATATATCTAAGTGATAAATTTTCATCAAAATCCCCTCTCTGTAATAATTCTATTTAAATGAATAAATCAGAAGCAAACAGAAATTAACTTATGCCAACATTCTGATTTCTAAGACATATCACAAGCATGTCTACTTTTCCAGAGCACAAAGTCAATTATTAGAAAATTAAATTACAATGTAATGTTCTTAACACAATTGCTTATCCAGTCAATTAAAAAAAAGAAGAAATCTAGCACTCATATCTCTAATATACATGCATTTAAAGAAGCTTCTCTTGGTTTTTAGCACATGTCTCATTTCCATTCTTTATTCTCAACCCTATTATTGTAATAACTATCTGCCAACTCTACTTTTATTCATTAATTACTACTTATTATTTTTGCATAAGTTCCATTGAAATGTTTTAATTTTGTCTATACATTATTTTTTCAAGTCAGCTTTTTTTTTTAATGAACTGGGAATGAATACAAAAAAAAAAATGATTTGACCATTTTTGCACATTGTGGGTGCGTCGTGGTCTAGTGGTTCTGACTCTTGCCTTTGAAACAGAGGGTCGTGAGTTCAAATCGTAGCCATGGCATGTTTTCCTTCAGCAAGAAATTTATCCACACTGTGCTGCACTCAACCCAGGTGAGGTGAATGGGTACCCACATGCACTGAGCACCGATGATGGTAGGGTAAAAGCTGGGGTAATAATAGCAGCGCTTTGTGTCCTCTGGCAAAAAGAGCTTTATAAATCCAGCTATTATTATGATGATTAAAACATAATTGCATGAAGGTTACCTGGACGTGTTGGTTCCATTCCTTCTTGGCAGCTTCTCTTTTCTTCTTGTTCTCTTTCTCAATGAGTCTGGCCACACGTCTGTTTGGTGCTTCACGAGTATCAAACTCCTCTACCCATACAAATGACCTGGAGGTACGGTAGCTCTGCCAGTATGCATAAAATGCATGCACAACCTTTCAACAGCAACAAAAACAGAATTAAAAATAGAACATCCAAGTCTCAAATGACTTATGAATACAAAGGTTTTACTTCACTAAAATGTTGGGGAACTTCTACGAAAGGGATAATACTATCAACAATTATCTGAACCCCTGGAAAGGCATTGCATGAAATTATTGGTGATTCCCTCATTTCGCAGACAAAGACTTATTGTACACAAAGAGACTTGTGCTTGTTCAACAAATTCTTGCAAAATCTCAACCACAATGGCATGTAACAGTTGAAATACATATTTTTACAGACAAACCTTGTTCCCACTATTTTGTGATCCGTTAGGAACGCCACGATTGGCCTTTCATCACTGATTGCGAATTTTTTTTGAAAAATTCGAAATATTTCTGCAATCAATGCAATTGCCTCGACGAATCTGATTACATCTTATATGGTTTGGTATGATCATTACGATTACTCTGCGATTAAGACCACCGTTTCAATCATGGTGTGAATCGTAACAGTGGGAACTGGGTATAAAGAGGGTATCAACAAAGGGCAGTCAAAAAGAAAAAATAGTCTCTCTTAAAAGACAGGATATTCTCTTAACTTTACTAATCATTGAATGAACTAAACAATATTTGACTTGAAATTTATCCTACATTTGTCACCTGTTGCTATATTTCAAAAGTGACTGGCAAGTTTAAAGTTGTCAGGAACAATTCACATTTTAAAGTATGCAAAGAATTAGTTAAATTAGTTCAACAGCTAGTCCATTAGAAAAAGACAATAAAAAATAGATGTTTTAAAAGAACATCTCCATTCCTCTCATGAATATGGTATAAATAGTAAATGACTATAAGATTTAAAATTTAAAAAAAGGAAAAAAAAAAAGAAAAAAAGTGAAACCACCAAGAAAATGACAAAAAAAAAAACTTGTCCTAAAGCAATACCTCTTCATATGAGCTCTGTGACTCTCCAAAGCATGGGATGTCGGTATCCATATCCTTGTCTTCCATGTAGCGGATATCTTCATCAGCAATCTTGGCAAATACATCTCTGTATACGCTGTAATAACTCTGCCATTAGAGGAGAGTGAAAAAATAATTATTAGCAGTAATTCATGATTGTATATTAATGTCAACAATAAATAATGGATTCTATAAATGTTGAATTATCACTGTATACAGGAAAGCTTTTCTTAATTCCATTTAATAATATGTTGAATAAGTTGAATGTTTTGATTTTTTTTTTTTTGGGGGGGGGTTCTTTAGAAAATAACAATGAATGTATTTGAATAAAAGAATTTTAAACAACTGTTATTAGAGAGGAGTGTATTATATCTCTCATAATTGAAATTTCATCAAAACTATATTTTCCAACTAACTAAATATAAGTTTCTAACATTTTATTTACAATAAAATTAACTGGTATCCTTTTTAAACATTCAACTTTAACATGATTCTGGAATATCACACCAAATTCTTAACATACAGAACTAAATGGATGCAAACCGGACATGATACAAAATTAAAATATTGGGAACAATTAGTAATCACTTAATAACTAAAACACATAAATATTATTCAAATACGGTATCGACCAAACATTATACATAGTATTTTATTCACCTTTTCATCATCTCCAAATCCAGTATATGCTGTTGGTGTCATATACTGCATAACATCCATAAAATCATCTTCATAGTCTTTTCCAAATCCTGGCAAGAAAAAAATGACACAAAAATTTACAAAAGCATATTTTAAAAATAAATAAAAATGTCAAGTACAGATTTTAATGAGCTGCCACTTTACAAATTTAATCATTCAGGAAATTCAAGTTGGGTGTACATGTATGTGAATTAATTAGCCATCAGTTAATAAAACTTGTGTTTATGCCTCATCTTAATAAGAATGATGTTCCTATTGTTTTTCTTAGGATAACAACAGTAATGGTAACACTGTACTAGTGTTTATTTTGATATATTTTATCAGGCAGGATAATGATAAATGATTAGTGTAAAGAGATGAAGATGAAAATAAAGAGGATAACAACAATGAATAATTGGCAAACAATCATGGAAACATAAAGGCAGAAATGGCTTCCTGTACAATGCCAAGTTATATTATGAAATCAAAGCTTACCTCCTTTGAGTATGGCTTCCCTATGCTTGTCATACCAAGCTCTCTCCTGTTTATCTGATAAAACACTATAAGCCGTCTGGATCTGAGCAAAGAATTTGGTACATTCTTCTACTTTATCTGGGTTTTTATCTGCAACAGAATGAAAATTCAGTTATCAATAAAAAACATTAGTTAAAAACAGCTAAAAAGAACAATTGTGTCGCCAATCTAAGGATATTTCATTAGACTGTCTTGTTTGAAATGGAATATTGAAGGCTTTTTTTCAACCTTTACAGTAATAGCTTGATGTAAAACCTTGTACTATAGGTCAAGTCCACCCCCCAAAAAATGCTGATTTGAATCAACAGAGAAAAATCACACAAGCATAATGCTGAAAATATTAAAATCAGATGTAAAATAAGAAGTAAGAACGTTATGACATTTAAAAGTTTTACTTATTTTTCACAAAATAGTTATACAAAAGAAATAGGAAGTGTGTGATGCCATCAGTCACCTCATTTGCATACCAACAAGGATATGCATATAACTGCCTTGTATATAAGGACAACTTTAAAATGTAATAACTTTCTTATTTTACATCTAATTTTCATGAAATTTTCAGTGTTATGTTTGTTGGATTTTTCTCTTTTTATTCAAATCAACTTTTTGTTGGCGTGGACTTGTCCTTTGAATTAATTATGGTTTATTACGTGGCAGTCATGGGCTACTTTTCACCATTTTATTATTGCAACATCAGGCCCAAAGAATAATATATATACACGGATGTTTTCCGTGTTTTCAAATCAAATAAAGATACAAATTAGGATATTCTATGACGAAAAATTTAAACAATCACTGAGACGAACCGACAGTTAAGCACAATAACCTGTGCATTGAAAACTACAAGCAAAGAAAAAAATATGAAAAATCATGTATTGAACACACATAATATTTAAAGTCTGTCTAAAGCCTTGATAAAGGCATCTACCATGTGGGGGGGGGGGCCTCTTGGACTAATGATTATGAATCTCGTCTTTCAATGAGAGGGACGTGGGTTCGAATCTCGGCCGCGGCATTTTCTTTCAGCGAGAAATTTATCCACATTGTGCTGCACTCAACCCAGGTGAGGCAAATGGGTAGCCCACAGGATTAATTCCTTGAATGCACCAAGCGCCTTTAGCAGCTGGAGCTACATCAACATGTACAGCCAGGTTAATAGTGTGCCATTGAATAGGAAACTAGATAAATCGGTGCATCATAAATACTATGCATTATTATCATTAACATTCTAACAATACAAATGTGTAATCTTTCTGTAACTCCTTTCAGATATATACCCCCTCTCTCAGTAATTTTTCTTTGAAAATTACCCATCAAAGTTCTATTGTAATGTATCTTACAAAATTTTTATCCATCAGTCAGAGTATAAAGGCTTCCATCAATCTGATTGCATCGTACATTACAAACTCAGTGATTAAATATCAGAAAGATACCTACAATAAAACAAAGATTACATCACAAAATTTTCAACCCATTCCAAGCTTGGTTTTATTTTTGAAGAACAAAATATCTGGGAACTTCCTGGGAAGAATACATAGAATATAACAGGGTGACCAGATTTCACAAAATGAAATACGGGACAATCAACAAAAAAGATCAACAAAGAAGGCTACACAGTGTTAGACTTACGAAAAAAATATAAAGAATTGGAAGGGGGGTGAATGAAAGAAAGGAGAGAAAGAAAAGAGATGAATTGAGAAGGACAAAATGAAGGGGAAAAAAGAAGAAATTTAGAATAAAAGAAGGATGAAAGAAAGAATAAAAGAGACAAAAAAGATTTCCGTTATTCTTTGATTTGAATATAGAAAGAAAGAAAAAGAAAGTAAGGGAAGATGAATGTTTAGACAAAATAAAGGAGAAAGAAAAAAAAAAAGAATGAAAAAAAGTTAGAAAAAGGAGGAGGAAAGAAAGAATGGAGGAAAGAAAAATGCTTCCTTCATTCTTTGAAACAAAGAAAGAAAGAAGAAAAATAGAAGGAAGGACAGGAGGGAGTGTTAGAAGGAAAAAATAAAGAATGAAAGAGAGAAAGAAAGAAAGAAAGAAAGAAAGAAAGAAAGAAAGAAAGAAGGAAAGAATTTTTAAAAAATAATGGAAGGGGAGAAAGAACAAAAATTAAAAAAAGAAGGGAAAAGGAAGCAAAGAAAGTTTAAGGAAAAAAAGAATAAAGAAGGTTTTGGAGGACAGGTAAGGGAAAGAAGAAAGAAAGAAAAATGAACACAGAAAGGATCAGGAAATAAAAATAGGACATAAATATAGATGGAACAAAGAAGCCAGGATAGGATGAAGAAAGAAGGATATAAAAGAGGAAAAAAGTTCAAACTTCAAAAAACAAAAACAATCCAATCATCTAACAAAAATCAAGATATTTGGGGTTTTTTAATATATTTTCAAAATTTTTAAAAACTAAAATATTTTAGAAATGAACAAAATTTCAAAGTGAAACATTGTCAACTTAAAAATTAACATCGCGGCATCATACACAACGAAATCTGAAACAATTAGATCTAGAACTTTATGAAAACTCAATAACTTGTTAGGCCTACTCTGATTACATCTCCAAATCAGTAATCTGAGAATCCGTAATATATTTATACAAATTTCCCGCCGATTTTTGTGATTATTTTGGTGGAAAACTGTTATCAAGTCATTGTTTGCACCATTGAGAATCTGCTCCAATCCTACATGCCTGCCCTAGCTAGTATTTGCAGTGTATTATTAGGTGGTCTGTCTTTGACAGATCACCTCTTAATTTCGTTAGAATTTTCTTATTTATTTCTTTATTTATTTTTACGGACTTTTTTTGTCACCAAGTTATCTCAAAATGGACTTGGTCAATTTCATTGAATTTCATGTCATCCATAGGATCTGTCATGGACACGTCAAAATAAGCTTTTCAAGATCATCAGGTCATGATGACGTCATCTAGGCGCCATTTTGTAAAATCACATTATCAATCATATCTCCATTATCAATTATCAAAAATCAATCAAATTAACATCACATCAACTTCAGGTCAAGGGTCATCAGGTCATGTCATCAAAGGTCACCTGGAGGTCACGACGCGCGCGTCAAAATTTAAAAATGCTCAAAATCACTTTTTGACCAAACGAGAGTACGTTTCAGGTCATTTTAAGCATTTCAAAATTTTGCACGCGCGCTTCCGCGCGTAACGCCTTAACGCAACGCAGAAACACCGTTTTTTTTACATCATTGCATTGATAATAAAATTCTGAACAATTTGATACCTTGATCAACCTTCTACGACCATTAATGACGAAATTAACACCCGTTAAAGTCTGCAGCACGTGTGCGCGCGAGCTCTCACTATAGGCCATATATGGGCAAAAACATGCCTATTGAAAATTCACTGTAGCTCTTTAAATAGTCCATTGACCCCCAATTTTTTTTTCATATATCGATAGAGTATTAGTTGTAGATTTGATTTCATGTCACCGTTGTCCCTAAATTATATCGTGACGTCATCAAAATGGCGCCTAAACTAAAAATTTCATTTTTTCAAAAATGACGTCATCAAATTTATGCAAATTTGGTTGTAACTTCTCGAATATAGATCGTTTTTCGCCCAGATTTTGATATGTTGTAGTTAAGAATGTACTCTTTCTCCTAAGTGCACATGAATTTTCGTTTTGAGAAACGCATCATTGCGTAAAACAGCGATGAAAAGAGGCATGTCATTTTTCCTCATTTTGCGTGTAATCTCTATGGGACATGACTTTTTCTCAAAACTAGATTCGACATTCCTCTATTTCGTGAGCCATATCTCCATTGTTTCTTGTCAGTTTTCTTTAAGCTTTTAGTATGTTGTAGCTGAGATTCTAAGCTTTCGCAAGTGTGCCCTTCATTTTTTGATCAGATGCCGGGATCATGCCCGTATTTCACTTGCAAAATTGGACTTGTAATTCTCAAAATTGCTTACGTGTATTCTCTATGGGGAATATCGTGGCTTTGACTGCTTTCTAAAGGGCGCGGGTTCGAGTCCTGCGGTGAACAAGATGATTTTTTTTTCATTTTTTTTTCTTTTTGCCACTTCTTACATGATCCTTTATGATAATTAAAAGGTATAAAAGTTAAAATTTAGCAAGATAAAACAGATTATAATTACTTTTTTTCATATCACATGTATTTTGCGTGTAATCTCTATGGGACATGACCTTTTCTCAAAACTAGATTCGACATTCCTCTATTTCGTGAGCCATATCTCCATTGTTTCTTGTCAGTTTTCTTTAAGCTTTTAGTATGTTGTAGCTGAGATTCTAAGCTTTCGCAAGTGTGCCCTTCATTTTTTGATCAGATGCCGGGATCATGCCCGTATTTCACTTGCAAAATTGGACTTGTAATTCTCAAAATTGCTTACGTGTATTCTCTATGGGGAATATCGTGGCTTTGACTGCTTTCTAAAGGGCGCGGGTTCGAGTCCTGCGGTGAACAAGATGATTTTTTTTTCATTTTTTTTTCTTTTTGCCACTTCTTACATGATCCTTTATGATAATTAAAAGGTATAAAAGTTTAAATTTAGCAAGATAAAACAATTCTAATAATTAATAGCTTAAATATTGCAAAATAAAACAGGTTATAATTACTTTTTTTTCGTAATATATCTATCTAATCATATCCGTCCATCCGCTATCTGTTATAAATCTATCTATATTTCTATCTATCTATCCATCTGTCTGTCTATCTATCTACCTACATGACATAAATGTCTATCTCTCTATTTAATATATATCTACATGTTTGAATATGTCTCTCTCTCTCACTCTATCTATCTATCCATATATATGTCAATATGTCTATCTACCTACTTTGTATATGTATCTGTCTATCTCTCTCTCTCTCTGTCTAATATAATATACCTATCGGTTTAGATATATATATTTATCTATCTTTCTATATATCCATCCATCTATCTGCCCAGAGATGCCAACTTTTGGAAATCAGAATTAGGGAGGATTTGCAACCGCCAACAAATTATGTGCGCATAGCGCACATCTCGAGCGCGGAGCGCTCGACCCTTGCGGCCGGGGTCCAGGGCCCGCTTTAGGGCCCTGGAAGCTCTGGGTTTCTAGATGCTCTCTGGTGCAATCTGACCCTTATTTTGGGGCATTTCACATGTTTTCAAATAAACAATTTTTCCACTTTTTTAACATAAAAAATATCAAATATGCATTTTTACATGTAAAAAAAAATGAGGGGACAAAAGAAGTACCTGTTCAACAATAATAATAAGGAGGAATTATCACTATCGGCTATAGGCAGGTTATGTTCCACTATAAATCCAGTAAAGAAAAGCTCAGCGCTGGTCCCTTGCTTGGTGAAATAAAGACAACAGGGTACTAGTGGAGCTCGAAGATCTTGTCTTCGCAATGTCCGTAGGCCTATGCCGTTTGCTCCCGAACGTTAAGTGCTTCCGAATTATCATCACGACCTCCGTGCTAAACTGAAATGTCCACGCTGCAAATTGCGCAAAATGCATGGTAAATTCCTCTTTCCGACTTCCGAACACACAGGTACTGGAGACTGTATTCAGTCTTATACTTCTGAGACCATTTCTTGGTCTTCTTTTGTCGATTTTCCGCCATTTCGTGTCAATATCAACCCATCAATACGCCGAAATCACACACCGATATTCCACCGCACGACTCGACAAATCCAGTGGCCGCGAGCGCACACGCCTCGCGAAGCTAGCCGGGCCTACCGGCCTGGTGCACAGTGGATTTCCGTTGGGCATATCACATGCACCAGCTTTTCGCTGCTCCTTATTTGTCTACCTTTCACACAGAATTTAGTAGCAGCGAACGTAATGGAGTTACTACATGCTAAAGTTAGCAGACGATACATGTCCTTCCAATCCAATTTGATCAATGCAAAAAAATCGTAATTTCGGGAGGATAAGGATGGTAATCGTAAGGGCGGGAGTTGGGATGAATTTTCGGGAGCCTCCCGATGAAATCGGGAGGGTTGGCATCTCTGATCTGCCTGTCTATCTATCGTTCTATATGTTTGTCTGTCTGGCTATCTATCTATCTATTTCTCTTATATATATCTATTTGAATATGTCTATCTTTCTATATCAATCTATCTGTCTCTTTACCTACCTATCTATCTGTCTATCTATCTATCTGCCTATCTATCTGTCTATCTATCTATATGTCTGTCTATCTATGTTTTATTAATATAACCACCTATCATTTATCTCTCTATCCATCACTTGATCCATCCATCGCGCCATCCATCTATATATATATAATCATGATCTATCTTCTATATATCTGTTTGAATATGTATGTCTGACGATTGTCATCACCACATTAATAATCACATTTGGCAATGGTCAAAATTTATTCTTTGGATGTCTACGATCAAGATTATCAATCATATCTAAATGATTCATTTCATACATTAGCCGACACTGAATGACAAATCATGACAGACCACCTAATTCGTCCGCATGACGAATTAAATTCTAGTTGAAATTGGGTTAGCAAGAAAATTACCGCAGAACTTGCAAAAGTTATCAAATTTATTGTCTCTGCTTCGTCATCTGTTCCTTGTTTGATGAAAATTTGTCACTTTTCTAGTTCTACATTTTGTTCAATATTCTGAAAGGAGCAAAATACAGTACGATCCCGGGAAATACGGGATGTCTGGTCATCCTGAAATACAATCCACTAGTCCTAAAACGTTTTTATTTTCTATCATCCCTGCACACAATAAAAATTTTGCACATTACAAGAAAATCAAGGGGTGGGACTGTAATAACAAAACGGGGAAAATTGCTTTCAGTTTACTTACCAGGATGCCACTTAAGAGCCATTTTACGGTAGGCCTTTTTTAGGTCATCATCTTCAACGTCTCTAGGAACACCCAACACTTCATAATGACACTTAGCTTCGGGCATTTTTAATTTCTACTACGAAAACTCGAGGTGGAAAAACGACATGCATGTGCCCCCTTGCTGCGGAAAACTGAAGTTAGCCGATCGATATTTCAGGCAGGTGGTGCAATTCGTACACAGCTAGCTTAGTGGCACATTTTATGAAAGTACGTATCGATACGAACATTTTATCCGACATTAACGATAGTAATGATCCTTGTCAACCATCAAAAATCAATGAAAATTATCAGATCTGTCATCTTGTCAGCTGATAAAAATGTTGATGAATTGAAACATTCCCCAGATGAGACATTGGGAGACACTGTGAGACTTGGTTGGACTTTCATTTTAATGCAAGTCAATAAAGACAAGTTTGATTTCATTTGGGAACACATTCAAGATTTTGATGCTCTGAATTTCTAAATAAAATAAATGCTTATATTTCCATATATTTCCATATTGGACCAACTACTATTGGACCAACTGGTGAATGGATGAATTTGAAATGACACCACATCCTGGGGGGGGGGGGGCACTTCCATTCACGAGTGGATACCATGCGCGACCATGGAGTCTCGAAAACTGAGCACCCTAAACACGTAATTTCTATATTCTGAAAATGCACCCCTAAACAAGGATTGGCATGTGAAACCCTACCCTTAACAAGTATTGGAAACAAAACCGTTCTTGGCAAATATTCCTTGAAATGAACCCCTAAACAAGTACAGGATTGTTTTATTCTTACGGGTCCTTCGGCGTCGGCTTTACCTTATTTGGTTTAGTACGACCCCACCTTCTACACCTCGCGCAAATCGGACTCTAAACACAAAGTGTTGGGGCAAAAAGGACATCCTTTACTAACATTTTAATTTTGTTTTATCATCCCGCAAATTCGACCCTAAACACGTAATTTTCCTAGTGAAATAGATACCCTTTTTTCATTATTTTTGTGTTTTTGACACCCTTATCACGTTACGTACGTAACATGCCCTATCGTGAAAAAGACATCTTTTTACGTGTTTCTTTGTTCGCGCATGGTATCTACTCGTCAATGTAAGTGGCTTCCCCGGGACCACATGGATAGTGGATTAACTAATGGTAGACCAAATGATAGCAGATGAGTTGGCAATTGGACGAATTGGCATTAGACGAATTGAAAATGCCTTATCTTGAAACAGACATCCTTTTTACATGTTTTTCTGGTCGCGCATGGTATCAACTCGTCAATGTAAGTGCCCCCCCCCCTCCCCGGGGAGCTACTGTACTGGTGGAGTTTTTGAGTGACTGCCTCTATATTTCTTCAAGTTTGGAAAATAAAAAGGGGAATAGAAAGAAAAAGATGGGGGGGAAAATGGAAAAGAAATGTCATGTAACTATATAATACCCCATTGTTCATCTAAAATGGAACTAATTCACTTTGGTATTCTTGGAATTAGCCAAGGGAGAATTAACCATGAAATAATATTATCTATATTTAAATTGATAGCAAATTTTATTAAGAGATAGACCCAGATAGGAAATAAGTAAAATAATGGAGAGCAGATCTGGGACCCATTTCATAAAACTTACTATAGCAGTTGAAAGCTACCTAAATTTTTCAATTTATTTGGCTGATAATAGTAAAGTTGTTATAAAATTGTGAATTTGTTATAACAAATCTTTATAAAATGGGACCCTGACCCGACAGGGATACTGTACATATGGTTTATAGTTAAGGCCTATAATGAACAAAATTTGTATACCTGGGGGTGTTTCACAAAGATTTAAGTATGACTTAAAATGCGCTTAAATGCAGACGTATATCTGAAATGCAACAAGCAATCTAATTGATCAATACGCAGTAGTGTGCGTACTCTTTGCATAATCTGACCAATGCGGTCATGCCTTTTTATACCGCATGCAAATAGGCATTTAAGTGCGACTCTAATGGGGCATTGCAAGAAACTTGTGATCAAATTGCAAGTATATTTTTGTTCCCGAAATCAAGCATATGCCATGCAATTAATTGCAAATTTGCGATTGATTGCTAATCTGTTCCATGAAACAAGGAGTGTAATCTGATTTGCTATAGCTAGAATTGATCAACCAATTGTAAAATTGCAACAGAATATTTGCAATAGATTGCAAATATTTTCTTGCAACACCCCCTAAGTCATACTTCAATATTTGTGAAACACACCCCGGTCCTATTTTACAGGGACTTGTTGAAATAACAAATGCACGATTTCTCTCACAAATTAACTATCAGCCAATCAGACTGAATGATTTCCATAGCTTTCACTGTTATTGCAAAATTTGTTTCGTGGAACAAACTAACTTAAAACGAACCCCAGCCTCCAAAGTATCAGGTCAAATGGTCTTTGAGCAGTCTTTTGCAAGACAATACCCGTTATTTCATGGAAAGTGCATATAGTTGAGGACTCCTAACCCTCCCTTTCCCCCACACCCTCACTCACACATGAATACACAATCACAGTGAAAACTTGGTATAGCAAAATGTAAAAGTTCTGATATTCAGACAATTAAGATGCATCTTTTTACATGAGATATGATTGCATCATTATGTTTTCAGCAAAAGATATTGCAGATCTTTCACAATAGCTGCTCAAATTAGATGAACTTTTAGAAAAGATATGCAATTATGAAAAGGAGCCAGCTGAGTGCCTGTGTAGCAATACCAACTTTTCACTGTATTCACATCTTTTCCAAGTTTTTGTTGTAGTAATTGCACAAGTCACGAAGTATGAATCACATGTAAATTCTACTGATCATTCCATAAGTAATTCCATATACCGTCAACCTTGTTTGAATCGCATCTACTGCAAATTATGAACCTTCCTCAACCCAGATCAGTTTAGATGGCCAAATGACCAACATATCCCGGTCTAATCACTCCAGATATTGACTCAATAGAGGAGTCCATTCTTAAAAAATGTTGATTTGGACAATGGACATCAAGAAGAAAATCAGACAACACTAAAACAAAAAGCCCATCAAAATTGGATGTATAAAAGAAGTTATGGCATTTTGAAGATTCACCTCTTTTTACAGAACAATGAGATCAGTATGGAAATGAGTGATTTAATATCATACACTCGTATTTGTATCATATCATTTTTCACACAAAATATGGGGGCGAATAAATTTTCATAGATTCGACGATAAAGAGGATATCTTATCAAATTACAGTAAATTATGATAATGAAGATTTACATGAGGAACCATAGTTTTTTACATCATTGGAGTATATTGGTTTAATCATATTTCATATCATGAAATCCACATGAAATGAGTGTCTAATCGTAATTAGTTCCCATATTTGAATTTCCCCTAATATGTGCCTATCCCTGTTTTGTATAAGTATAACCTAGCTTTCTTTTTCACATCTTTGTTTGATAAAATTTCAGTGTTAATGCTGGTATGATTTTCTCCTATTTATTCAAATCAACTTTTATCAGGGTGAACTCGACCTCAGAAGTCTAACCAAAACACAAATAAATACTAATTTCAACCCAGAGTACTGCTGTTGAATAGTTTCACTTTATTACATGTGAGAATTCCATATTGATGCCATGGTAGATTCTTATCACAAAGTTCTTCACTTGTTCATGAACACCTTTAAGATGACAATGACATGGTGGAAACTACCGATGACAAAATGAGTTAGACGCTTTATCGCTTGGTATCTATCGGGTGTGCTGGGATGTAGAGATTCATGGAGACAGCTTGCAGCAGTCCATGTTTGAGATTAGACATGTTACTGTAGTTTGAGTAGCTAGCGATCGAGTGCAAGATGTATTTTACAGGCGAGGACCACGGAAGGCCATACCAGGGGCTGCTGGCTCGGTGACTTGAAGGTTGGTGATGTTGAAATCCTACATGAGAGGAAAACAAGAAAAACCACCATAAAATATCACAGGCTATATGCATGTCCAGAGATGTTGATATAATAAAAAGTCTATAATATTTTAGTAATGGTTTAAAGAACTAAGGTGAGACATCTTTTTATTAAATAACAATTTTGATAAGGGCATGAAGAATTGGCTCCCCACATATCAAATTTGACATGCAACTGTCCATGGTTACCATATGTATGGCCACATTAGTCCCGTTAAATAAATGTAAATTTGGTTAATAATTATTTGGAACCGGGCAAATTTACAATGATTCCATGGGGCTAAATCTCTGGCCCCAAGGAACATACCAGAAAATAGTCTTTATTTAAATACAGACTGATTTTGTACATGATCTAATAAGGAACCAAAATTGATGGGAAAACAAAATCTCTTCATTGGCACGTGGTTGCTAAAGCAAGTTTGATTGGATATTGGTCTTATCCTACAGACCAATA
Organism: Lytechinus variegatus; assembly: GCF_018143015.1. Lineage (NCBI taxonomy): Eukaryota > Metazoa > Echinodermata > Echinoidea > Temnopleuroida > Toxopneustidae > Lytechinus > Lytechinus variegatus. The sequence continues at coordinate 11,878,552 of NC_054744.1, forward strand.
CCAAAAGTTATGTAATGTGCTGCATTCTTAACAAATCGCTCCAGGTGGAAATCTTTCTCTCACCCAAGGGTCCGCAGAACCTAAGATAAGAGACCCTTTTTTGACACAGACATGGATGTACTGTGTGCCAAAAAAACTTCACAAGAAAATAATCTTTGACTTTAGTCTTGGAGAATCATGACCTCCAGTTAAGTCTGGACAATATTACCAAAATACTTTTTCCCAAAAGACACATTTGCCGAACTATTGATATGTTGAGAGCTTTTAGGACAGAAAAGGTATACCACATAGGAAGCAATTTACCAGAAGTTTAAGCATGTCCTTGGTGTCGGGGTCAACCTCAATGATGTCCTGTTCCAAGGCGGAGACTTCAGGAACGTAGTTATCTCTCCTCTCACGCTCCTCTTCTTGCAGCTTGATGGAGATACCACGGACAGCACCTTTCTGGATACGCTTCATCAGATGTGTTACAAATCTGCAAGATGATATTGAATACAGACTTCTGAGTGAATGGCACACACATTGGAACTACACCCAAATCAGCTCTTATTTCAGGGACTCAGTTTCATAATTACGAGCTCTCCCAAAACTTTCAAGGGGAGCATTAGCGGAGCACTATAAAAAGCTCTTCTTTAACATACAAGGGGAGCTCTCTTGTCCGATTTCAAAATGGATGGAGGAACGTATGCTAAGTTACAACCCACAACTAAAGGAGACAAACAATCAGATATAGATCTATGCAATATTTATCTCATTGAATTATTTGATGTCATTCTTGAACTGTGTTTAATTGCTTACAATATAATTGTGTTATCTACACAGCCTTGACAGCGAATGAAGTTTTCAAAGATGACTCGAACAGTTTGGTCACCCACCGACAATCTTGTTCAGCAATTGCTGAGGCGAGTGATTAATCGCTCTACCAAAAATGGATTACGGAGAGTGGTAGCAAGTGATCACTCTCACTCCCCTTATAACAGAGTCCCTGATATTTGTTTTAATTTGAGTGAAGATATAGAAGAGTAATTCCTCTTTGCAGTGGATCCCTTTCCCAATGACATTTTCCTAAATATCCTAACAGAGTTGGGTTCATGATGATTATTTCCATCTCTCCCATCTACAACTTCCATTCATCTCTAAGTAGATTTACCTACCCAGCAATCTGGTTTCGTAGACGCTTACTGGGGATGATAGCAATCTCCTCACATACTCTCTTGTTTGTGTGGAAATCAAGAGTAAGCCGGGTGTAGTACTTCTCAATGATCACCCGGGAGGCTTTCTTCACCGTCTTTGTCCTTACACGACCCTGCAAATTGTCAAGTAGGAAAGATAGCAAGTAGCCATTAAAAAAAATTGCACTGAGTATTCAGGGGTTCGTCCAGATAGTGGTTGAGATAAGGACAGAGTCATTATGCTTATCTAAAAAAAAGTTTATATGTTTCAAATAAATTGGGAGCTTATGTTTAACCTTTAAGCCTAAGTGGAAAAAGGAAAAATGAAATCACTGAAAAACACCCTTATAATTGCCAAAATATTCCCAAATTCATATCATACCATCTTGAAATGGATCTAGAATGTATATTTCAGTAATAAATAATTCTCATCTAAATAGAAATGAAGTGAACTATGAAAAATTTCCGTCCAAAAAAGACGGAAGATTTGCATTTTCAAGTCTACATCTAACATCTACAATACCAAAATGTAATATGAGCATGGGGGGACATATAAAACTAAATCACACAGATTGGTATAATTCATTGAATTCAAATGTGCTTGCACTATAAACTAGCGCATCTTTACAGAGATTTCTTAAAGAAAATTATAATACTCAGTCGTCGTGCCCATGATTTACAGGATTGACATAAAATGGCGAGTAAAAACAATTTGTTTTCTTTATTAATTTATGTTTAGCTTGATAATATTGGATGACCAATTTTTGTGGGATGCGTAGAAATAGTTACTCGCTGAAGAACAATACTGGATGAGTCAGAGACGAATCCAGTTTGTACAATCTTTCTATGCATCCCATTAAAGCCATCCAATATTCCCTAAATATTTTGTGACAGTTGAAATATTATGCTACCCACATAAAAAAATCCAAAGCATCACTTGAAATCAACTTTTTATGCCAGTAGCCATCTTGGAATCTGACATGTAACCATTTAGTCTCAAACTTTGCTCTAAGAAATTTAAATGATTCTTTTTTTTCAGCTTATAATATGTAGATATAAAAAAGGTTATATTTTTATTGCCAACAATATTCTTTTTGTTATCATGGATTGATAAAACACTAAAAAAAAAATGAAATTTTATTTTTTCTGAAAATGAAGAGGCCTATGGCTGTGCCTGTGAGTCAAGGCTAAGCTACGACACTTTTATGAGTAAATTATATTTACAGATGTGAACGTCACAATATTTCATTTTAGACCTTTTTTTTTCATTTCATTTTAACAGGGACTCTAGGTCTAGGGATCAGGGTGTAAGCCCTTCCAGTTATAAACTGCTCTACCAAAATTGGATCTGAAAAAAAAAAAATTAAATTGAAATTATTTGGCACCTGCTCTTAATAGAATTTGTTAATCTTCATGAACCATTAAAAGAATTGAAATTTAGATCTCAGCTATACATTTTACTTATGTAATGTATACATTGCAGTTGCTTGTGATGTCACAAATTACAAACTTAATTTTCAACTTAATGGATTTTCGTCAAACCATCAATATTTCTTTAATGGAGGGGGGGGGGCTATTTTTTCTGGTTTTGTTAACAAACTTTTCATCAGGCCTTCAGAGTGAACTTCCCCCTAGGCAAGGTACTTAGTAATAGTATATATATGCAGTATGATACATATATGAGGTAAATTGCCAACTTGTCCACTTACCACATGGTCTACCTTCATGTAGTCTAATGCCATTCCATCCAACATTTTGTCTAACAACCATTTGGTCCAATCATCACTTCTTCTTATCACCATTTTGTCTATTACCATTTTGTCTAAAAACCAGTTGGTCTAATACCCATCTTCTTTTCATTCATTTTGCACAATTAACACTTTAGTTTAATTAGACCAAATGGTAAATGGACTAAATGGCTATTGGACAAACTGGTTATTAGACAAAATGGCATTAGACTAAATGAAAGAAGACCATGTGGTGATTAGACGAACTGATGATAGACCAAATGGTAGAAGGCGAGTTGGCAATCAGATGAATTGGCATTAGAGTATTAGACAAATTGGAAATTAACCTATGCATCAGTTACAAAATTAGAAATTAGTCTTACTCCCCCCCTTCGTTCCAGAGATTTCTTGTTCCAGTGCCTGCTCAGACTCAGCACAGCATGATGGCAAATTGCAGACTGCGTGAATTCAACGGACAGCTTAGTACATAATTATTCCGAGACCGCTAATTGGTTCATCGCGCAGAAACGTCATGATGCATATCCATGCATCGGCAAACACAGCAACGGCCGCTCTGAAACACGTTTGATATTGATAGCATTAATCGCTGATCCTAGAGCAGTTTTGGTTGAGCTGATTTGAGTGACTTTTGAGTGGAGTCTTAATGAGAGCTACAGCTACCTCAAGTGATGTTCATGCAGGCTCCACACCACTTCACTACTGCTACTCTACGCTCTACCTACCCGAACCTCAAGTCGGTGAACATACTCAAGTCAGTGATACTCCGAGTGGCAAAGGTGGGGAAAAAGTGATATTTATTGTAAAATTTATAGAAAAAAATATGAGAAGGAATAAAGCTGAATTTCTTACTCTACACCCCTATGTCACTCCATGTCCATCCTCCGGTTATCCTCACAATTGGTAATTTTGGGCCAGTGTTAAGCTCCTCACTCGTATTATTCACGGCCGATTTAAACATATCGCATGCGCGAGGGTCGCAGGCAAAACAGCATGAATATTTATATTTATATTATATTGGATGGCTCAGAATGGAATACCAGATATATTATAAGATTGGGAAAATATTCCACTGATTTGTGCAATACTTTCCCAAAATCTTGGAATATTTCTGGAATTCCATTCTGAGCCATCCATAAATATTCATGCTATATTTGACCTGCGACCCTCGCGCATGCGATGTTTTGAAATCGACCGTGAATAATACTTGCGAGGAATTAGTATCACCACTTTGAGGACAACTGGGGGATGGGCACGGAGTGAAGGCTTGGCAAGGGTGTAGATTGAGAATTGATTAAGCTGTTACATGTTTTATTCCTTCCCATCAGTAGAGGCGCACGGCCAATATTGGAGACTGTCTCCAATGTGGGAGATTATCTCCATTATCACTGTTATCAGAGACTTTTGTAAAGAATTTGGGTATCCAATTTCAGAGACAGTCTCCAGTTTTGGAGACCAATTTCCTTTGTTTACATTTGCTGCAAAAGGATTACCTTGGCGGCAAATAAAAATGTGATAAGCAGATTCCTCATGAAAAATTACCCCTGGCCCTTTTCACTGTCTACTTCAAAAATTCACCATCTACTTTTGTTTTGGTAAGGATTTTTTATGTCGATCACACACAAAACAAATGGGCTTCTGACCTCACTCAGCTCAGTGATACAAAATTTTAGGTGGAAAAAATCATGCTTTTGTTGGTGTTGTTTCTTTTGTCCTTTTGCAAAGTCTCCAATATGGGAGATTGTCTCCCATTTTGGAAAGAGTCTCCCATATTGGCCGTGCGTCTCTACTGCTCATTGTATTTTTTTTCTATAATTTTTACATCTTTTAATATTTTCCACCTTTGCCACTCAGAGTATCCGAAGGCGAAGTGGTTCACCGACTAGAGTAGGTCGAACGTACTATCATAGTGTAGTGGTAGTAGAAGTGGGGTGGTGCCTCCACGAACGAACATCAAGTTGAAAACTTGAAATAATTGAGCCAGAGGTAAAGTTCAAAAGACTGAGCATGCAATTTTGATTTCCTCAGCTCAGATGAGATGGGCCTAGCCCTAAACGAATTAGCCGTCACCATATCACTGACTCAAACCATCACAAAAATCTTAATTCTTATGCCTTCACAATAATTCCTGACCGAACGATTAAATGGATAGTAGAATATCTGTCCAAACAGTGATAACCCTGAAACTGGGGCACGTCTCGCGATCTCGTCTCCGAGGACTAGCGATGACGAGGAGGCATAACACCGTTTCCTATGTATGGGGCTGAATAATAACATTTCTGCACTTGGTAGCGACCCACCTACACAATAATGAAAATTTTCATTAACATTAAATAAAACGATGACAAAGACAGAATAAAAGGGTATTTGAAATATCGATTGATATTTCAGTACTAATTGAAAAAATGTGGGCTGTCAGCATAATTCTGATTACAAGGATATATCTTTGGAATTCATTTCCACTGACCATTTTGATAACAGCGTTGAAGCAAGAGACTCTTCAACGTAGATGGCGATATGAAAAAAAGTTCTAGCGCTGGAGAGATCGCGATGCTCGAGGTAGCGAGATACAGTGAAACAGGGACTCAAACAAGTCCTATATTCAAATTCAACAAAACGTACTAGTATTTGACAAAAAACCGACGAAAATTCGGGAGGGAATGGTACTATGAAAGGTGTCTGATTACTCTTTTTTCTACACATTTTTTTTTTTTCATTTCTCTCACAACATGATGAATTTAACATGACAATATCCCGGGACAATATTCAGTTCACTTTAGTGTTTTCTCTCAGCCTGAGCATAAAAATGATAGAGGCCAATACAATACAGGAATAATGTTTACTCATGCAAGAAAAATGGAAACTACAGAAAAGTTTATAAAAAAAAAACTTGTGAATATTAGTTTCTATGTAATAAATTAAAAGTAATTGTATTATAACAGCATATAAATACACACATTCTGATGCAGGGGCCTGCGCGGAAAGGTTTTCAAACAAAGTGAGGGGAGGGGGGGGGGGGGGCTGCCACCATGCAAAAAAAAATCATAATTATGATATGGTAATTTTTACGTTTTCGTACACAGTTTTGGACCCCCCCCCCCGGGCCTTCCGCGGCTCCTGTTCTGAGCGGCTATAGCAATTACCGTTGTCCTGTACAAAATAAATTAAGCATGTTAAATAGACCAACAAATACACTAGTTTTTTTTTTATTCAGCTAGGGGAGTGAGAGATGTTTTATTATTTTGAATCAGCGAAATATGCATTCTAGCTGTTCATGATTACAAAAGAGTGCTAAAATATCAAAGTTTCAAGCTCGCGCTTTGCTTACTTGTAGGCATATAAAGTTGATTTATTCCCATAACCACTTTTCAGTCACATTAACTTTTTTAGTCTATAACTACGCATCCTCAGTGTCATGGTTGATAAAATTAGTATAAGGTGCTTATTCCCGTACTCTAAAAAAAGTTTTAGCTCGAGCTTCGCGTTCTCAATAATTTTTGGTTGAGTCAATATTATTACAAAAAGTGCCAAACTGTCCAGTTTCTCAGGTAAGTTTTTTTTTATATAGATATGTACTTCGCATTTTTTAGTGGATCGATCCCTCCAATTTCTCAAAATTTTATTTTTTAATCTATCAATTAAGTGCACATTTTACCCATTTTACCAAAACTAGGAAAAAGTGGTCTCTTAACACCGATTGATTTGGTCATGCATGGCACAAATGGTACAAATAGGATATCAATGGAAAGCTGATGAGTTTCTCATTTTGTCATGCATACAATTAACGGTGTCTGTACATCGTTTATTACTGCTTTACTTGTGAATTATTTGATGTGAAACCCTGTATAAATATCAGAAATGAATGAATGAATAAATAAAAGAAAAAAATAAAACAAAATAGATAAAAAAATAAATAAATACATTATTGAATAAATAAATCATTATGGTTAGTTTCGGTCATGGTTGTATTTGGTTTACGTAGCAGACGATGCTAGCCTGCCAGTATATACAGTATATACGCAGACCCTAGCCTATTGCAAATCAAAATCAATTCCGGACTCGATAATTTGCTTCCTCAAACTGTAGCTATATAAATATCAGTAGGCAAAGATTTAAGTACAAAAACATTGTTACATTCAACATTAAATGCGGTAAGTTTGTTTGGACTGTATTAATTGCTTCAAACGAAAAGGGTCTATATAGGAATAAAAACTACCATACGTTAGTCACGTGACGTTGTACACAGAAATATGCCATGTTCTGCCTGCTTGATCTCAAAGTTTGGGAGAAAAATGAGGGATGTAACCATTATACCAGTCATAAAGAATTATATATCAAACTGTAGGTAATCTATTATAGCATTGAAGTGACAATCAATCTCGACCTGTTTGACCTTTAGGGATATTCCAGTGGGAAAATAAAGGTGCGAGCGTCTCGAAAATATGGGTGCTTTCAGACCGTTTGCCATATAGCAATTAATAAGAGTTGAGAACATGGACACTTTCAAATATGCAAACCATGCACTGTTCCTGTGTTGAAGCTGTGTGTGTGGACTTTCGGACTCTCAAATGCATGTGACTAACCATTCTATGAAATAAATAAATAGATAAATACATATACCACAAAATAAAACCATCAGTTAATGGAGTACTCGATCTAGTTTATGTACATTTTTAATACAGCGCCTTTTCATGAGATAAAAATATTAATTGTCAGATTTCGCCCATTGGAAACATCATCATTCTTACCCGCATTCCAATTCCAAAGGTTCGTTAGTCCGAAAACGTAATGATTACCCAGGACCAAAATCCAGTTGAAACCAATTAGAGCAAAACCAATTGAAACCAGTTGGCCAACTGGTTTCAATAGGGAAATTGGAACAACTGGTTCCAATTGAAAACCATTTGCCAACTGGTTCCAGTTAAAACCAATTGGGCAACTGGAACCAGTTGGCTATTGGTTTCAATTGGTTTTCAATTGGTTCCAGTTGTTCCAATTTCCCTATTAAAACCAGTTGAATCCAATTGGAGGCAACTGGTTTCAATTGGTTCCAGTTGAAACCAATTGGAGGCAACTGGTTTTCAACTGGAACCAGTTGAAACCTATTGGTTTCCAACTGGATCCAATTGGAACTTCCAGTTGGAATGAACTTAATTAGTTACAAATTAATTAGCATTTGCACTAACTATTGTTCATGCCAACACAGAAGCAATGTTATTTGTCTATTAATACCAATGTAAAGGGCATTGATAAAATACTGCGCCAGTATGTTGTATTAGTAAATAATGATGATTTGATGTTGCAACCGCAAATTGTAAGCGCGCCACCTTGTGTTGGTCTCTTGGCCATGGTCATTAAAGACATTCACACGTAACCTCAAAGTTGTCTAGTTTATTTACTTAAGTCCTACTGTATTAACCCTTGGCGTGGTGGCAGCTGTATTCTATCCACCCATCGATGATGAATAGGCCTTCCTAAGTTTAATTCAATCCTGTAAATAGGGGCTAGGCACGCCGTGTTTTATATTATCGGTGGTAGACGAGAGGTTGGGTTACTTCCCGAAGTCGGAAGATAAATTTGTGTAGTCCCACATATACCATGGCCAGGGCCGCGTTGACCACCGCGGCAGCCGTTCACGATGCGGCTAGCAGGTCGTCGCAACCATCAGGGTTGCGCCAGTTTTCTGCTAACAGGCAGATGTTGCTTAAACCTTGTTTTTGTGCCCGTACAATTGATAATTTGCGGATTAATGTGGAATTGAAGAGCGGATCACAGCTCAATTTAATCACGGAATCTGTAGCAGATGATATTGGTGTTGAGATTCTTATTGATGATTTCAGTTTTGATGATTACTATGTTGACGATGTTTCCATTGTTAGTCTCGTCGATCAGACCCACATTGTTGGTGTGACTCAGTTCACATTATTGTATGATGATTGTGAGCTTTGGTTTGATGGTGTGGTAGTCCATGATGACTACTTGCATGGTTCTCGCAGTATTGTTGCTGGGGCTCCATTTATGGAGCGGAACGATATTTCGGTTCGCCCCTCCAAGCAGTTGATCATGTTTGCAGACAGTGCTACTTTCTGCTATGCTTCCTCATCGCAAGCGGCTCCGCCATGTTTTCGTGATGTTGATCTCGCCGGCATACATTCAATTCCAATGCACACTCTCATTGATCGGGAACGTGAAGAGAATGAGAGTAAAATGAATGATAGTCATGGATTTCACAATCATGTTACATTAGGGATCACGGTCACACCAGTAAACACTAACATACACAAAGAAGATGTTCGATTTGAGACTAGTGATAGAGAGATGAATGAAGCTAAAAGTAATTGTTGTAATTCTCGGAATGAAGACCGAAGAGATGAGACTAGTGATGGTGAGGTGCATGAAACTAGCAAAGGTGAAATGAAACCATGCAATGTAGATGATGGTTATGAGAGTAGTTATGGTGAAGGTCATGACTCGAACATAGTTGATGTGAAACAATGTAATGCAGATGATGGATACATGACTAGTGATGAGGTGAATGTAACAAACAATGCTGACATGAAAGGATGGAATGAAGAGGTTGAGTATGCAGCTGGTGATGGTTTGGTTTATGAAAGTGACCGAGGTGATGTAAAACAACGTAATGAGGAAAATGGACATGAAGCTAATGTCGGTGTGATTAATAATGCTAATGGAGATGATGTGCCTATTGATCACATAACAGGTGCGAATGAAACAAAGAAAAATGTCATAGTGTTGAATATCAGTGAAGTAACTGGTCATGATATCAAGGCCAGTGAGCCTTCATTGTTCCAAGAGTGTAGAGTTGCAGACACTCATGAAAGCAGGTTATGTCCTCATCCAGTTTTGCGTTTGCATGATTTCAGAACGTCTTCTTCACTTCATTGCATTGATTGTTGGCATGGCAATGTTGCCTCTCCTACTTCAAGTGGATCGAGTCGCTCTCCACTTTCTGCCGATGATTTTCAGTCTTTGTTACTTTGGGATTGTTGCCAATCCAACGTGATCTATAGTTTCACTGAGTCGCTTGATTTTGATCTTAGTCTGAACTATTGTTCTCACTCTTTGTCTGATGTGACAATTTTGTCTAACTTGACTTTGCCGGATGTGACAGTTTCGCCTACCTTGACTTTGTCTGATGTGACAGTTTCGCCTACCTTGACTTTGCCCGATGTGACAAATTTGCCTGACGTGACAGTATTGCCTAACCTGACTTTGCCTAACATGTCGCCTGATATGCTACTGGATCATTGCATTGCTAGCAACCGTGTCGTTGACCGTGGAGGTACCGTGCTGCCTCATGATCAAAGGTGTGACACTCCTGGATGTGTTGATAGCGTGCCCGTTACCGTTACAGCATCGGTCGATTCGGTGTTACCCTTCGTCGCGAGTCACGGCCACAGAGCAAACACTGGGGTAACCGCTATGCCTCTGTGCCCGGCTAACGTCAGCAGCAGTAGCTCTACTTCGCAAGCTATCTATCTTGCAAGGGTACCATTTGTCGTGGAAGGGTTGATTTCGCAGAACTTTCAGTCGTTCACCCTGCAAGCGTCACTTTCAACTGAATGTCCAGACTCGGCCAGCATCTCGATCGCTAGTAAGCAAGTTCAGTCCATCTGGGTGGATGTCGCTTGCCATACTCGTCCTCCAGATCAGCCCATTGCTGCCTTAGAGCTTGGCCTTGCTGAACTGTCCACTCCTGAAGGATGTCATCATGCTCGTCCGCCGGATCAGCCCCATGCTATTCCAGGGCATGGTCCTGCTGATCTGTCTGTCCCTGAAGGATGTGCTCGTCCGCCAGATCAGCCCCATGCTAGTCCAGGGCATGGTCCTGCTGGTCTGTCTGCCTTGGTCCCTGGAGGTTGTCGTCACACTCGTCCACCAGACCGGCCCCATGCTAACCTAGGGCATGGTCCTGCTGGTCTGTCTCTCCCAGTGGAAGCGCTTCGCGGTTTAGGCCATCTTCGCCTAAATATCAACGGTTCAAAGACTTGTTATACATTAGTCCATTTCCGCTCGGCTAGCCCTCCCAAGAATTGACAGAGTGATGTGTTGCATAATGACCATTACAGATGTGAACAATATGTGTTTATTTTGATTGGACTTTCAATTTTACCATGTGATCATGAGGAATGGACTAACAGGAGTTTTATCGCTTTATTTGGATTATCTTTTTGAGTTGTCAACTGATGCCTAATTGATTTTATTTACAGATTACCATGTTGATTTGTTTTATGTTTATTTGCAGGTATATTTCGCTGCGATCAACTGGCTTTAAAATGCTTTCTTTATATTATTGATTGTGATTTTATGTCGAAATGTTTAATTTTCAGGTAATTTTATGTTACAGGATTGCATTTTGATAATGATTTTGGTTGATCACAATAAACAGCTTCATGATGTTTGTCGTTGATTTGTGTGGTGTATTTTGGGTGAGTGATTTTGCCAGTTGTGAGTTTTGTTGATTTCATGAATGTATGTTCTTATGATTTTATGCTGGTGATGATTATTTGACATTTGCTAATATAATCCTTTCATGTATACAGTATACATGTGCCTCAGTGATATTTGAGAAAATGATTTCTGTTTCGTCCTGATATTTCTGTACTTTTGTTTTACATAAAGATTTATATGCTTGACATACATTGTGTATACGTTTATGTGTATCATGCGTTATGCCTAGTAATGTTGAACAATCATAAAATGTGGGTAAGTCACTGTTTTTTGTATTTGGTTTATCTCCCTTTTTTTAAAGCTTTTTGAATTCATTGAGATGGTATGAGACTGCTTATAATTTAGTATTTTTTGTCTTTTTGTGCCATTCTTTTTGATGATCCACAAAATAATGCCATTGCTATTAGGGTGAGACTGTCGAACTGTGCACTTAGTTGTTATGTGGACATGTTATTCTGAGGTCACTATATTGCTCTTGTTTCATTACTTGAAGTATTCGCCAATGTGTATGTTTTCTTTTTTGTGGCAGGATTATGGTCGATTGATTTGTGTATATAATTGTTTTTAGTGCACAACCTTAATTACGCCTTGTATTTTTGAGTAGATTTGGGTCGGATTTTTGCTGCCTAGATAGGGATGATGTTGTTAGCCACTTTTTTTTAGCCCATTAATGTGTTTTTCCCCGTTCTGGATGATGGAGGGAGATGGGAAGTGGTGATGCCATGTAGTGTTATTTGAATTGTGACCTTTGATCTATTAATATGTTTGTTTAGCATTCAACTCGTTATGATACATTGGTGTCTAGATTTATCAGAGTCTTACACCAACGGAGATCTAACCTTTTTATTCAATAGTGAGCTAGTTACGAGTCATCACGATTTTGTTATACAGATTATATTGTAAAAAGGGAGAGAAAAGTAAAAGGCAGTTACGCCAGTATGTTGTATTAGTAAATAATGATGATTTGATGTTGCAACCGCAAATTGTAAGCGCGCCACCTTGTGTTGGTCTCTTGGCCATGGTCATTAAAGACATTCACACGTAACCTCAAAGTTGTCTAGTTTATTTACTTAAGTCCTACTGCATTAACCCTTGGCGCAGACTTTCATATATTTATATTCATATTGGAGTTCTTCAAATATATGTATTTTTATTTGATGTAATTTGGTAACAGTTAGTGGTGTACTAATTATCTTTGAATCTGTTTTAATTATAATCTTTAACATTTATGAACATGGTTTTCACTGCTAAGTATTGGAAACACTTATCTGAAAAAAGTGTGGAACTTCAAATTGAAAAATATTAAATAGATACATTGTAAATTATGATGAATCTCATAAAACATTAATCTGTGCACACTGGCAGAAAATATGCAAATTAACTGGTTTCAATTGGATCCAGTTGGGTAACTGGAAAATTTCCAATTGGAAACCAATTGGAAATCATTTCCAGTTACCCAACTGGATCCAGTTAGGATTTCCAGTTACCCAACTGGTTCCAGTTTTATTTCCAGTTACCCAACTGGTTCCAATTAGAATTCAGTTCTTTACCCATCTTTCCAGTTAGAAGTCATCTCCAGTTACCCAACTGGTTCCAGTTAGAAATCATTTCCAGTTGGAAGTCATTTCCAGTTACCCAACTGGTTCCAGTTAGGATTTCCAGTTGCCCAACTGGTTCCAGTTAGGATTTCCAGTTACCCAACTGGTTCCAGTTAGAAATCATTTCCAGTTGGAAGTCATTTCCAGTTACCCAACTGGTTCCAGTTAGGATTTCCAGTTGCCCAACTGGTTCCAGTTAGGATTTCCAGTTACCCAACTGGTTCCAGTTAGGATTTCCAGTTGCCCAACTGGTTCCAGTTAGGATTTCCAGTTGCCCAACTGGTTTCAACTGGAAATTGTTAAATTCCAGTTAAAACCAATTGAAACCAATTGAAACCAGTTGGAAATCCAACTGGTTTCAATTGGATTTTGGTCCTGGGTAACGACAAATTACCTTATTTTGTTTTTGGACTAACGAACCTTCGGAACATTGAACCTTATTTCGTTTTCGGATTATCAAACCTGGCGCCACAAATGTTCGGATTAACGAACCCTTTTACGTTTTCGGATTAACGAACATCGAGGTATAAAGGCAATTTACGTGTTTCGGAATTACGAAGTGTAACCATTCTCACCATACACCCCGGCCCCTGCCCCTTTTTACTGACCTCTACAGTGCGTATCAAAAAACGGGACAGATTTGAAAAGTCTCTAAAATTTTTGTTTCAAATTGTGATCTCTATATTTTGGTGTCAATACTTGCTTTGGAGTCTTATCCTTCAAATACCATTAAAATAATTTAGTTTTGTTCATGCTTGAGCGAACACGGAATGTTTTTGTCTGGGGTAAAAAATGAGGCTTGCGCCAAAATGGCATAAAATGATGAATATGATGGTCGGACTTCTTGCTAATCAGCAGACTTCCTCTTAACCTTTTCACTATCTTTGCCATATAATTTTCGAACTGTTATGCGGTCAAAATTCATTTCCAAATCTACTTATTTGCTTGAATATTTCTGCTGTTGTTCCTTTTTAATATGTTCTCTTTTAGCTTTTAAAATTCCTTCTTTAGGCAAGAACATTTTTTTACCCAAAGTATGGGAGAGCGTGTTTTTTTCAAATCCTTTCATTGTGTGTTTCAAAGGTTATATGGTGCATTTGAACAGTGACATACTGAGGGTGGGGGCTCGGGGTGCTCCCCCCAATAAACAATTATGACCAAGGAAAAAGTGGAAAAGAAAATAACAGAAAACTTAGAAAGTGAAATATGATATCATTCATGTCAAAATCACAAGATTTGATATTTTAATAAACAAGTTTAATTTTTTGCTTGCTCGCTTCACAACTTTTTACATTTTACCCGATCTGCCATACCTTGCTCCTTCAAAATTGACTCAATACACCATTGCCATTGAAAGACATGAATCCTTTCCTGTTTGTCCTGCCAAGCACATAATTAAACTTGGTGAAGGATTCAATAGCCCCTTGAAAATAGCCTCATGTCTTTTATAGGTACCATAGCATAATTTGTTTCACATAATAATTACTAAAGGTACCATAACATAATTTGTTTCACATAATAAAAGGATTTGAATAATTACAAATTCTTTCAATTAATAATGCAAATCTTCTTACTTGGGTTGACAAAAAAGTCTCTTCTTTTCTTACTTCTGAAGGAAAGGTAAAAGAGTTTAAATGAAAAACAATATAATTCAGGTAGATAAATTAATTTGTAAATGAAATTTGACAGCATGATTTTGGCAAAGATAATGAAAAGATTAAGAGGAAGTCTGCTGATTAGCCAAAAGTATAATCATCAAATTTCTCATTTCTGCCATTTTGGAACAGCTTCTTTTTGAACCCCCGACAAAAACGTCCCGTGTTCGCTCAAGCATAAACAAAATTCATTTTTTAAATGGCATTCAAAGATAAGATCTTAGGGCATCTATTAACATCAAAATATAGCTATAATAATTTGAAACAATTTTTTTATAGACTTTTCAAAACTGTCCCGTTTTTTTTTATACGCACTGTAGTCGGGCCTCTATAGTGTGCAGGCACAGACCCTGATTGAAACTTTGAACAACGAGTGTGTCTCCACACCATAGAGATGTATATCATCTCTATGCTCCACACAAAGACTAGCACAAAGTGAGGGTAGTCTGCAGGCACAGACCCTCATTGGAACTTTGATCAACAAGTGTGCCTCCACGCAAAGACTAGCACATACAAAACTTGCTGTTCCCTGAGCGAGAGAGCCTTCAGTACACAAGGCATGAGTAGGCTGCACATTCAGACCCTTATTTCGAGTGAAGGGTTTGCCCAGCAGACTAAAGTGAGGGCCTGTCCGTACACGAGGCATGTGTAGGCTGCAATTCAGACCCTTAACTCGAGTGAAGGGTTTAATTGCACAGCAGACCAACTGACCTCTACTTTGGTCCCCAAATAGTGTGTAGTGTTTATTTACAGAATCTTTGAACTCCAGATCATAAGCAGATATATCGGGGTCCAAGAGAGGGGCATCGATCAAAAAGGGGAGGGGGGGGGGGTCTCACTCGGTGCTCTCGACCAATCACAGGCCGCCAACACAAGTACACGTGGATCGCCATCTTGACGCGTTATATGATCGCGATCGCTCCATCGACAGACCTTGGACAGATCATTTTTGGTTCGGTACGAAACCCGAAAGTGAAATAAAAACCTTCAAAATGAACGCTATTTTGCTTTTGTTGCTCCTATTTGGAGTTGCTTATGGTAGTGATGTTATAGAGCTATCAGACTCAGATTTCGATGACCATGTTCAAGATGCTGAATTGATATTGGTGGAATTTTTTGCTCCATGGTAAGGAAGTTTAGCCTTTAGAAATTGTAACTTATAATGTAGTCCCATTAATTGGACTCGATGTTGTCTAACCCGCGGGCGGGAGCCCAGGACCTTACGTGTAATTGACCATACTCACCTGACTAGCTTCACTCTAGGCGACACCGCAATACTTACCCGTGTTAAGAAACTGGGACTCCACTCACGCGCATTTGGGCCGCCCTAGCTTAGAACTAAGCTTTCTTTCCGTAAAAAAAAATTATTCTTATGATTAAATAAATATTAATTAATACATGAATACTGTTAAATCGGTACTCACCGGTTCTCTTCTTGAATTTTCTGCCAATTTCCCACGCTGCTGGCTGCAATTCCGCGGTAAATTTCGTCGCCATAGAGAGCTGTTCATGCAACGTTATTTATAAATGGAGCGCCCTTTACGAGAGTTGTTAATGCCGCGGAGAAATCGTTAGGCATTTTGGCCTGTGTTCAAGGCGTAGCTGTTCTATATTTTTTTATAAAATTATGTGTGAGATCGAAATCTCAGCGAGTAAACACTCTTCCAATATGGAAGAGTGTATACTCGCTGTGATATGATCCCGATAGGGAGGCGCAACACCCCCACCCACATGGGCGCAAACCCCAGGGCCGGGGGACATGTCCCCTCACCCAAAATAGTAGGGGGCACATTATGAAATGTCCCCCTACTATTTTTGGTCATGTCGTTCAAATTCGAAATGTATTTTGGAAGAGACGATCTTACTTTTGGCATGCCCCCTTTTTTTTGCTTGTTTGCTTGTCAAATTTCTTTTGGTCAAGATGACCTTCTTTAGAGGGTGATAAACCTTCTTTTTTTGTTTGTTTTTTGCTTGTCAAATTTTCCAGCCCCTGGTCCCCCTACCTTTGGGGAGAGATTTCCGCCCTTGCAAGTAGACATATACTCTTGATATTGTTTGCGAATCTGCACGGGCGTCGATCGAGGGCTGGGGATGAGGAAAAGCGGTGAGACGAGAAAAAAAATAGAACTTAGAAGGGGAAAGGCGACAGAAAAAAAGTGAACGAAAGAAAAATTAATGGAAAATAAAAGGGAAGAGTAAATAGGGAGAAATGTGATGGGTAAAATAAATTATGGGAAAAGAGGACAGAAAAAAAGTGAACGAAAGAAAAATTAATGGAAAATAAAAGGGAGGAGAAAATAGGAGAAATGTGATGGGTAAACAAAATTATGGGGAAAGATTCTGGACGCACTATTCATGTTTTATCATGAAAAGGATAAGTTATTTATCCGCGAGCAGACACTTTTTGATATTGTGATCTGAAACTGGATAATGATTTAAATAGAGAACAATCTGCGTATCTGAATTAACGTGTGTTTTAGATTTCGACCTAGAATTTGGGTATTCTAAGTAACTTTCTTATCATGAAAATCAATAAAGAGAGCGCAAAGCGTGAGCTAAAAATATATGATATAACAAAGGGTGAATTTAAGCTCTGTAATGCAAACACTTTGTGGGAAAATTGTGAATTGTGATGGATCACAGTTAAAAAAGAGCTGATGTATTTTATTTTTATTACTTTGAGTTTTTACATAGGACCGGAACATGCTATGAGGGCATTATGTCATCATATGAAATTGATGACCATCTTCCTATTTCTCTCGCATGGGAGCGCGAAATGTGTTAATTTTATGGCCTGAAAACTGGACATTTAAAGCACTTTGTAATTATGCATAAGAGGCATTATATATCTATCAATGCGAGCAGAAATCGCGAGTCGAAGTTTTTGATAAACTGTCATCAAATTAGTTTGATTTAGAATTAATATTGGGATATACATAACCGACTAATCCAAATGCTATAGCGTGCGGCGCTAGCTGATACGTTTTAACAATCTGACCTGAATAGGGAACTTTTTGAGAACTTTATGGAATACAGGAAAATAATACGTACCTGAAAATTCAAATTTTGCGAGCGCGCAGCGCAAGCAGAAAATGATAATGTTCAGATGATATCACAGACATTTTTACAGAGCACTTTTTAAAAATCAATTTGTAAATGAAACAAAATAATGAAAGTTCAATTTCCCAGCTGAAATATGTTTTGTATAATGACTTCAAAGTTTGATTTTTCAAGCTCCATATTGAGCAAGATATGCAAATACCCTAAAAGACAATAAGGCGCGAAGCGCGAGCGAAAATTTTTTATCCTAACAAATAGATTTAAAAAAAAATTATTTTCAGAGTCTTCCCCTAATGTTATTTCATTTAATCATGTTCCTCCTCTTATGTTTGCCTTTCTTCTTTTTTCCTCTCTTTTCCCTTCCTTTTCTTTTTTCCTTTCTTTTTTTTTCCTTTTTTGTTTCTCCAATAGGGGGGCCCGGGCCCCTCGGCCCCCCTGGATCCGCCTATGTTAGCGGTTGTAGGTATAAATCGCGCTCTAACGCTCTAAAACTGTGTTCTTTATCAAAAAGCTGTCTTTCATATTCATTTTGTTCGCAAAAGAATATAAAGTTAATTTCAATCATTGTATATAGTTATCCTGTTTATGATAAAAATACTTAGAAATTGGGTTAGGTTAGGGTTATCAAATTATCAGGGCAGAAAATATATATTTTTTTCTCATTTTGCGCGTCGAGCTGGCACTATTTGATCTGTGTTATTATGTTTTTGATGACATTCATTGTATTCACAACAATAATTATTAAACATTGCGCACGCGCCGTGCGCCGCATGAATTATGTAGATCAGGTGAATAACTTACCGCTACACACGAGCAGTTGCTCTATATATTCTATGTAATATAATATATAGAGCAACTGCCCATTTTTAATGGTCCATAATATACCCACTTTCTTCTTTTTTTGGAACGAGTATGAATTTATCTACTGATATACTGAATGTACAATAAAAGTCATTATCATGTATTTCTTGGCATTTCATTTACTTTTTTTACCATAATTATATCACACAGCTGTTCGCATAGGCCTACGCCGTCACAAATAACAAAACAAAATCTCACTTTTTTTTCTTTTTTGGTGGGGGATAGATTTTCCATACGCATACGTACAATTTTTCAAATTATTTTTTTCTGCTATTTTCATAATAAACTTTAAATGATTTCGCCTTTGCACTATTATTTTTTTAAAGACAAAATTACATCATCATCATATCATCGTCACCAACTTCATTCTCATCTTTATCACCACTACCACCATCATTATTATCATCATCATCATCATCATCACCGCCACCATCACCACCACTATCATCTTCACCAAGATAAATCCTGCTTTTTTTCCTTCCTATTTTCCTCTTTTTAGAGGGCACACCACCACGCCCCCTTACTGGATATCCGCCTCTAACGTTTGTTGTTGTATATAAGTTGGCGGATGCCTCATGAAATGAAATAATATAAAATAAGGAAAGGGAAACTAATTAGAAAAAGGACTGAGGAGAAGAAAAAAGAAAGCCAAACAAACAAGAAAAAACAATATCAAAATTTTGTTGTAAAGTCTTCTACGTCAGTTTAATAATTATGTTTTCAATGAAATGAGAACATAAAAAAATGAAACAAGTAAGATGGGCTATACATCGTAGCAAAGAAATAGAGGGAAGCTCCGAGACAATAAAAAGGGTGAGAAAAAGAAAAGACTTTGAAATACTCACAACACGAGCATAATAAAAAAAATTGGAATAAGCAAGGACAAGTAGCTGAGGGACACCCCCCCCCCCCTCTCTCTAGTTATTTATGTATCAAACTCGCATACACAAGAATTTCTTACTAATCAAAATATTGCGAGCAAAAAGCACGAGCTGACATTTTTTTAAATATTCCAAACTGATAGAGAGACACATTTTAAACAATTCATGAATCATAATAATTATACAACTAGCTTACCAATCGAATCATTCGATTGCGACAAATGATCTGAGAATTAATGCTTTTAGGAATTCATTAAATTAAAGCAAAGTATCTCAACATTAAAATAATTAAGGCGGGCGCAAGGTATCAGCTACTACACCGATAATTTTTTTTTTGACATTTGAAGTATTTT
This sequence comes from Lytechinus variegatus, assembly GCF_018143015.1. NCBI lineage: Eukaryota > Metazoa > Echinodermata > Echinoidea > Temnopleuroida > Toxopneustidae > Lytechinus > Lytechinus variegatus. The sequence goes on from NC_054744.1 coordinate 11,898,349, forward strand.
CGGTAATCATGAAAAAGATCGGATATTTCATGAAAGCTCAAATCCCGAAGAGCGGAATATTTTTATTAATTGACTTTTTAAAAAAATGTTCTAAGCCCCATTTAATATTTGATTATAAGTCGATGCATTAAAAGCTGAAAAAATAAAGTATTTTGTGTTCCTCTATCATAATTGTCTTTCTCTTTAACCCTGGTTCTTTTTTTCTGGGGGGAAGCATTTTGGTTAAAAAAAGAGAAAAAAGATAATTGCTGGCTTGTGGACGCCCGGTGTGGACGGTGGTAGGGACACCCCCCCCCCCCCCCCGTAGTTACGCCAATATGGGACCAAATGATCCTAAATGTCCGAGGCGAAACTTGTGCAATCAAACGTTATTTCTGAATAAATTAAAGCTTGCGCTGTTCAACTTCAATCTCTTTCAGCTAAATTTGCGATGAACGCTGCGTTATGAAATATATAATTATCAACATCTGGCGAAAAGAATAACCGACCGATCACCTGACGAGAACGCGTATACGTGATCTGCATATCAGGTCCGATCGAGAGTCAGAAGTGAAGGACAACTGCCAAGAAAATCAGGAAAAAGTCGTCAAAATGTAAGTTCCCCTTCATTTCTTTCAATTTTTTGTTACTTATTGAAGCATTAATGTATCATTAAAGCAAAATTTCAACAAAAGCCTCAAATTTAGCTAGTACTTTTGTTGAAATTACAATAAATTTAGATCCACATAAATCTCTAACCCAATTTTAGCACTGATGTCGCCTATGAGGTCCATACATGTAATGTTTGGACCTCATTGGTACTAGGAGTGACTAGCTTGAAGTATGGTCAAAATAATTCTCCGAATAAATAGTTAAAACAGAAATCAAGCACTTACCACGGGCGCTAATGCAGTTTTGCACCGGCCGATTACAACACCAATACTTGTTTATGTTACCAAAATGACAAGTCTCTCACTTAGTCTCATCTCACTTTCTCACTCTCAGTCACATTTCGATGTCAATATATCCACCACTTTTCAAAATATTGTGATCGGGAATGGCTGTATTTCGGCTTCGATCTCAATGTCGTTGATCGACATCGCTTCGCGGATCGCTTGGATTCACCGTGCACCGTAATGTTGATATGAACTGAAGTTAGCAACCAAATCATGCGAACATAGATTCGCATGCGGCATGCTGGCAGTTTGTTCGCCACATTTTTTCATGATTTGGTTGCTAACTTCAGTTCATATCAACATTACGGTGCACGGTGAATCCAAGCGATCTGCGAAGTGATGTCTACGCCGTGTCGATCAACGACGTTAAGATCGAAGCCGAAATACAGCCATTCCCGATCACGATATTTTGAAAAGTGGTGATATATTCATTGACATCGAAATGTGACTGAGAGACTTGTCATGACATTTGGGAACAAATATTGGTGATGAGGTATGCCGGTAACCGGCCGGTGCGAAACTGCATTAGCGCCCTAAACACGATTATATGGATGAAGGTCTAACGAGTGGCAGTTTCCTGACATCTGGGCACAAACTGGAACCTCAAAAAAACGAAAAGTTCTCTCCTACCCCCGTCTCGATCGGCCATTTTTGTTATGAATCGTAACAATAACCCTGGGTTAGATGTTGTCTAGCTCAGCTAAGCCTAATTTATTACCAGACAACTTGAACTAACGACGTAATGTAAGTTTAATCATGATTCCGGCTAATTTTGAAGATATGAATTATGATCCTAATTTGTGAGGACGTAAGCGAACTCTGAACAAAACCAGAGAATGAGAGATTTCTTCATTTTTCAGCAACCCTGCTTGACTTAAACTAAGTTAAATAGATCTGAGCTTAGCCTTAGCCCTTACTAGGGTGTCTGAAGCCACACTGAAAAGTGTCAGCATAAAACAGGCTGATTTAGGGGAAAATATGGCCCATTTTTTTCGGCAAGTTCAGGCTGCTAGAAAAAGATGATCTGAATCGATTACCGGTATTAACTTGTGTTTGGCATGTATGGAAAGAGAAAATTCAGGGGCTTCTTCTGACAGTAAGGACAAGTTAGAGATAAATTGCAAACCCTTTGTGTGTGTTGAGATTGCCATTTCCCCATGCGTTTTCTATGGGAAAATGAAATTTCTGTTTTTGCACAATTTTTTTCACTTTGTCGCAATTTTTCATTGTGATCTGGGGCCCGTTTCTCAACACCGTCATAAGTCTAACTTCTTGACTAAATCGGAGATAGTGAGCTACTTGTCCGCTAACCGCTTCACGAAGCCCTCTTTGCCAAGTTCGGGTACAACAACCTCACTAAATATTTATGACAACTCCGAACCTGTCACAACTTCTTTCTTAGTGACGTAGTGGCATCACATGGTTAGACTATGACGTGCAAAAGTGCCTAGAAATTTGAAAATTTTAATCTTACGTAATCAATCATAGAGGTTGAAATTACATCACAAAACAAGTGGGATAATGCATTCAATGATAATTGTAATGCAAAGAAACTATAAAAACTGTTGGTAAAACACCACAAAACCATTCATTTTGAAATAGTAAAATAATTTAATCAAAGATTCTACCACGTCAGACCATCCATAACTACGCTCGTCGTTTTCAGACCCCTATTACCATTTGGATAAAATATATCTCTAATTCATGCATAGAATTCGTCAAATCGTATGCTTCGGTATCAAATATTTAAAAAGTTTATGTTAAACTATCTTTTGATGATGTTTGGAATCATAAAATACCGCATCATTATCATAATTTTACAAAGAAAACCGTTTTGGTTTACTTTCGTAAACTATTAAAATTGAATATCCCGGGGGTACCCATCTCAACGTCCATATGTGATTTCTTAGTCATGAAATGAATTATTCATAATTTCATTTTCTCAGCAATTGATTGCTCCAGTCTTCATGGCCTAAATATGTATGATGCATAATTTACCCGTGCTATTATTTTGAAAAGATGTATTTCCCAATTCATCACAATATTTGCAATTTTGTCATAATTTTTATTTTTGAAAATCATGCTATTTTGTGACTAAGGCTACGTCTCGTCTCCTCTTTTTACCGATAGTATCGATATCAAGGTAGTCTAGTTAGGAAGCCTTTCGAGAAATGGGTTTAGTAAGATTGGAACTAACTCCGTGGTTGGTGGATAAAGATATAACTAACTTGTCCATGTGTTGAGAAACGGGCCCCTGGTTTCCAAATCTTTATAAAAATTATACCATCAGAAAGAGCATAAAAATTATGGACAAGTTTTTGGCATAAATAATAAATTTATAACAGCTCTCGGAAGCAAAAAAATTGATTTGTGTGTGTCCATTTGTTAACTACACAGTCTATGGCAGAGAAATGCTGAAAATTGACCTAATTTCATTCTTCTTTTTTGCAGCCAATAATTGGATTTTTTTCAAAAATTTTACATTTCTGTCAGTCTGAAGTGAAGGTAATTTCTCTTCAAATTCACAAAGAAAATGTGATATTGTCTTGAAATAAGAAAAATAATTTTTTTCTCCAGACACCCTACCCTTACTTAGGCCCGCTGTGCGCTCTGGAAATATGGCACAGATTCTGCATTTCTGATGGGAAATTTTGACATTTAAAATTAAATTAAAAGTAAAAGGGTTTTTGGAGTTCAAATCGGCACTTGCATGTTGTGAGCAATAGTGCCTGTGTTTGGTGTGTGTTGTGTTTGTGCTGGCTTAGCCTTAAGTTTACCAAGGCAATAGGCAATACCTTCTTCTGGAAACAGTACAGTCCACCGTCTGGTGTATTGTCGTACTGGTGAAGTGCAGCGTGCAAGTGTATGTACATTATCCGATAAAAAATTGCTTATAGCGTGCAAGTAAAAACAACCACCGTTATTAACGTAGCTGGGTCTTTTGTACCTCTTGTTTAAAGATGTGTAGAGAGGTACAATTAACTGTGCTTTGGGGGAGGGAGTTCCAAAGTCTTATCGAATCTGGGTCCTGGGAAGAAGCTCCTCTGGTAGACAAGTGTTCTGGCAAAGGGAACAAGGATCTTCTGAGAATGACCTCCATGCATAGATGTGGATGGAGTGAGGAAAGTTAGTGGGATGCCGAAACGAGGTACCATGGTCTGCCCTTCTGGGTACGTTACTTGACTTCAAATGGACATTCAACAAGAGAATTTTATGATCACCACCCATTTTCAGCTGTCAATTGCTGTCGCACAATTAAGGGGAAGTTCACCCTGACAAAAAGTTTATTGTAAAAATAACAGAAAAAATAATCAAAAGTATTGCCAATTGAAGGTAGACAGGAATATCCATTGATGGCATCATTTCTGGGGATTTATTCAACAGTTTCTGACATTTTACTATAATCCCCATTCACAGACGGTAGTGTGTTAGTGCGAGCCTGCATGTGTAATCATGTCACCCATTCGGAGGACGGGTTTTGTCCAGATTTTAATTTTTTTTTAGATTCTAAATGACATACAGTAATTCTATCTTGAACGAAGGCCCACTATTTTCATTAGACTCTAATCTTTCTTATGATATTACTATGTACGTTCTAAGATAATATTAAAAATATATCGAAAATATATGTTACCGATGAGTTATTCCTTATTTTTTTTTATTTTCTGCTGGAGAGGAAAAAATGGCAGCCCTGTGTTGTCCTTAACGTTTAACGAGTTGTGCTTTTATCAAGGCTTTCCGATTAGATTTTAGATATCCTAGCGACAAGTTCTGAATGCACGCACATCTACAAGCGCAAAGCAGCGGCGCAAATCGCGATATATAGCGACTGGTAAATTCGCCTGTAATGATGATGACGTCATCCAAGATGGCAACTTACGTTGACCAATGAAAGGATCGAAGATGACGATGTTTCGATCATCATTTGAAAGAAATTAGCGGTGTAAGGTATGATATTTCTGAATTTTAAACATTTTTTCATAAATGTGGATGTGATTTCTTTTTCATAATGTGACATTTTATGTACAAAAAAATGATCGGAAAATTGGGTTTCCTCCGAATGTTAGATGTAACGTTACTGCTAATACGTTGTCTGTACGTACGGGCCTCCAAGCTCTTCAGTCTATGTATTGGTGAGTGAGCCAACGCAGTTCAGCGGAACAACCAAAATACAGAGACTGAAGCTTTTAGTCGGTGAAGGTAGATGTAGGTAGGAGTTAACCCAGGGAGCTCCTTGGGTTAGATAGGAGTAGGACCGCAATACTTCCTCTGTCTTCCTCAACACCTAAAATATGAAAAGAGCAAAATAGAGCATCTTCCTCTTTGGAATCAAAATTTTGTACTTTACATCACATATTTCAATAAACTGGTGAGATAATTATATTCATAAAAAAAGAGTACTTTTCACTCATGCACTTTGCAGTTTTCCCCATTAAAAGTGGGATTTAGCAGTGAGTAATGGAAGAGGATGGGGCAAGCTCGCCCTTTTCAGACCTTCATTTTTGAGGAGCGCGATCGCGCCGGCGGTCCTACCGCGCTCCTTAGAAAAAATAAGGAGAGCAAAAAATCGCGCTCCTCAAAAAAAAAAAATTGCTAAAATTTCAAATTTCACATCTTTAAACCCATGAAATAGCCTTCTTTTATCCATAATTCCTTGAAATTACTTTGATTTAGTTGAAATCTATCAGAAAAATGAAGAATATTCATCTCTTTCCTGACTCTGATTTTAATTTAATCTCGGTAAATATTGCTGTCCCATGTAATCCCATATGTAGATTTTCATGGCAACACCATGGAAGTCTACATGTGGGACTACAATATTTACCGAGGTAAGTTAAAATCAGAGTCGGGAAAGTGGTGAATATTCTTCATTTTTCTGATAGTTTTAAACTAAATCAAAGTAATTTCAAGGAATTATGGAAAAAAGAAGCCCATTTCATGGATTTAAAGATGTAAAATGTGAAATTTTAGCATTTTTTTTTTTTTTTTTTAGCAGGAGCGCTTTCGACATCTTGTAAACGTATTGACGTGCCCCAGGCCTAGTTTCACCACAGATTGATTAATAGCTAACACAGCTATTGCATATATAAAATGTTAAGAAAAATCTACAATTTATCATATATGTATTGTAATGCATTGATTTGAGCTCCTCACGGAGAGCGATTCTGAGGAGCTCAATTGAGCTCCTCAAAAAATAAGGAGAGCGATTTATTGAGCTCCAAGAAATTATAAACGTGAAGGACTGCCTTTTCCCTATAGCCATTGTAGAAAGCTAAAGTGAAGGTTCAAACTAGAGGACGTCTTCAGTTATGTCTGGAATTGCAGGGGAAGGATTATGATTACCCAGATTTGTAACTGAGCTTTAATCACTTACCTGATCTAGTCTGAATTTAAGCATTCTCCAATAATAATTTCAATCATATTGCCATTGTACCGAAAATTCATTTGCAAATGTTTTTTTTTTTTTTTTAAATTCAGGTGTGGTCACTGTAAGAGACTGGCACCCGAGTACGAAACTGCTGCCACAAAACTTCAGAGGGAAAGTCCACCAATCCCTTTGGCAAAGGTAAGAAAATTGGGGGTGGGTGTTGGTGAATGGGGAAATTGCACGTAGATCGTCAACACCAGGTGCAATGCTGGGTTTAGCAGACGACATTCAACACCATTTTTCAACACGAACTGCCGGAAATACGTCATTTTTTCGAGGTCAATCCCAACACCAGCCTGATTTCAAGTACGGTGTTGTGGCTGGTGTTGCAGTCCTTCAGGTTTATAATTTCGTGGAGCTCAATAAATCGCTCTCCTTAATTTTTTGACGAGCTCAATTGAGCTCCTCAGAATCGCTCTCCTTTAGGAGCTCAAATTAATTCAATACAATAAACATGATAAATTGTAGATTTTTTCGTAACATTGTAGATGCAATAGCTGTGTAGCTATTAATCAATCTGTGGTGAAACTTGGCCTGGGTCAATTCGTTTACAAAATATTGCCCTCCTGCTAAAAAAAAATGAAAAAAAAAATTGCTGAAATTTCACATTTTACATCTTAAAATCTATGAAATGGTCATCTGTTTTCCATAATTCCTTAAATTTATTTTGATTTAGCTGAAACGAGAAAAATGAAGAATATTCACCTCTTTGCCGACTCTGATTTGAACTTACTCTCTGTAAATATTGTAGTCCCACATGTAGACTTCAATGGTGTTGCCATGACAATCTACATATGGGACTACAATATTTACAGAGTTCAAATCAAATCAGGGTCGAGAAAGAGGTGAATATTCTTTATTTTATTGATAGTTTTTTCAACGAAATCAAAAATAATTTCAAGGTATTATGGAAAACAGATGGCAATTTCATGGATTCAAAGATGTAAAAATGTGAAATTTTAGCAATTTTTTTTTCATTTTTTTTTTTAGGAGCGTGATTTTTTGCTCTCCTTATTTTTTTTTAGGAGCGTGGTAGGAGCTCCAGTGCAATCATGCTCCTCAAAAATGAAGGTCTGTGTTGGTGTTGTCACAGCACCAGATTTCAACACCGTACTTGAAATCACCCATTGTCACTCCACCCAGGGAAGAAATCAATGATTTGGGTATTAAAACAGTTTTAGCAATAATGGTACACATACTTCGTATTAAATTGGAGTATATGCTGTTGTACTGAACCTATTCAGGTTTGATAAACATTTGTGGTGTCACATCAGTGTGAATTATTTTATATCTCCTGTCTTGCAGGAAATTTCATTTTTGTTGCTTGCTTTCATTATTGTAATTGTGTCTGGTGATTTTCATATCTTTTTGTTTGTGATTTATTCAAAAATAATTGCCATTACTTGTTTACTAGATACTGCTGTACAATTCCCATGAAGGAGTAGGCCTATTAAATGAAAAGGAGATCTGTCACAAATGGCATGATTTCATTATTGAACGTGCGTTATATAAAATTTCTTATCCTCCCCCTCCCCTCCATTCCTTTTTTTCTTCAGGTTGACTGCACAGAAAGCGGGAAGCAATCATGTGGTAAACATGGTGTATCTGGATACCCAACTCTTAAAGTCTTCCGTAAAGGATCACCATCTGACTACCAAGGACCCAGAGACTCCGGTGAGTATTCGCTTACTTTTCAAACACTTCTCATTTGATGTTGATAAAATGGCTGACTTCATTGCTTAAATACTTTTGTCTTATTTAACCACAGAAAACTTCATTTTGATTGGTTGTATTTACCCCTATTGTTATGGTACCATTGAGGGCAATAGAAGTTCTGATATGATAATAGCTGAAGTAGTAAGGGACTTTTAATAATGTTTTGCATTGGAATAAATGGAATTAAAACCTTTACAATCTGAATTTAGTCTAATCGCAGACTCTGGTTTTATTTTCGCTGCACATATGTTTGTGGTGATAAAGCAAAGTGTATTCAAAATTTTCCACTCCATGAAATTTGAACAGTGGAGAATATATCAATTAATGTTATTGACTACTGCTTTCATAAAATTGCCATTGAAAATTTACTTTGTCTTTCATTTAGAACTGTTCTTATTGTTTAAAAATGTGGCTTTCGTCCAATCCCGAGATGTGATATTCTACTTAATGGCGATCTCTGTACAAGATTCATGATACAGTATAATGAATAGCACATTGAGATGCTCTAGATAAAGAAAGTTGAATTTGAAGGCATTTTCTCAAACAAACATTTGAACATAGAGGCTCTTGCTGGAATTGTATACAAGGAAAACACTACAGTTTTAGATAGGCAGGCAAGCTAGAAATCTATAACATACATTTGCTTAGATATATTGTGCTAATGTAAAAGCACCAAATGATAAATGCAAAATGATACTTTCCTTTAAAGAAATTAATCTAGAGGCCAGTAATAGCTGAGCATATCAACCCATTGCAGAATGAGCTGATGGTCTTAAATTATGAATACCAAACTTTGTGTGTTTATAACAGCTGGCATTGTCACATACATGAAGAAGCAGGCTGGACCAAAGTCTACCGTCATTACATCAGAAGAACAATTAAATAATATTCTCTCTGAAACTGAATTCGCAGTGACTGTTGGTAAGAAAGTCTTTGATTATCTGGAAAATTATTTTTTCTTTATCGTTTTCATATATGTGAGTGGGTTGAATGTGCAGCCCTGGGAAAGCCTATATAAAAAAACAACACCTAAATTATGAAGTTACAGAGAAGTAATAGTGATTTGTTCTTTCAAAGATTGGCGGGTCTTCAAACCTTTGTTTTCATGTTATTTCTTCATTCAGTCAAGTATGGAAGGAAATTTTTGTTATTACCGGTAAATGATAAACGGGATACTGCAAGTTTCCATACAGATGAAGGAAGATTTTTGTTTGGTTAATATTTCAAAGTTTAAGAAAGTTTGAATGTCTTTGAGGTGATGAATCAACACCAGGTGCATATCAGACTAGACAAATTGATAAGGGAGGGATTTTAACCCTATCTAGGCCGGAGTATTTTGGGAGTTCCTATGGCCGGGGGGGGGGGCTCCCAGGCCCCCCATAAGATTTTGGCCGTCGACCGCGCGGTCGTGCTGAAAATTGGCACGCGGGTTGCCTGGGACATAATCTACAAGATTGTATAGTAATTTTTTTCATGCGAATCACTATATTTAGTGATTATGCTAATTTATGCGTAATTAGTATGCGAAATCATACTTTTTTCTCTAACTCCCTAAATAGAGCTCCAAATGTACTAATTTTTGGTATAGAAACTCTTTGTGGTATCCTTAGCAAGTGTACATGAAAAAATTGTGATATCAAATCATTTTCTTATGTATTATATTGTTTTTTGCAATTTGTTATGTATTTCTTTGATTTTCTTGACCTTTTGATTTTCATTGTTTTTTCAATGAAATTTGTTGGGGACTCTTCTGTGATCATAAAAAGCATAAAATGAATGCATTTAGAAGAGGAAAACTAAAAATAATCATACATTTATGAATTTTGGTTGAAAACACAATTTGCATTGACTTTGTACACGAAATCAGGTTTTTGAGCAATTTTCGGTCTGACATGCACTTACATAATGTCGCGTAATTTCAGAACTACGTACCCGGGTGACGCAAAATTGGTCTCAAAAGTTGCACAAGACTTGAAAGTAAAAAGTCAGCGAGCGGCGTGGTCAAAAAATTTTGCACGGCGAAAATATCACGTGATTCGTTGAGGGGGGGCCTCCGAGGCCCCCCCTCCCCCCGGCCTAGATAGGGTTAATCCAGAGGAATAAATTACACATGGATAGAGAAGAAAAGATGAAGTCAAATACCTTGCTAAAATTGTGGATGATGTTTTCATTCCTACATTTAATTCCTGCTTTCCCCATTGAATTTTAACAGGTTTTTTTACCGATGAATCTAGCAGTGAATATAAAGAATTCAAGAAACTGTCTAATGCACTCTTTGAGGAATTCAGATTTGCTTACACCCTGGACTCTGGTCTTGCTGATAAATACTCTGGAGTTGGGTAAGTTTGTAATACGATGGTGCTAAACACCTCAATCTTATAAAACTGCTTATCAATAACAAATGAAAATTTTCTTTGCCATTCGAACTAAATTCCCCACTAAGTATTCTTAGTGGCAAAAAACCCCACATATTAATGTCTAATATTTCCTTAATAGGTTCCCTTGATTTTAGTCATATGAAAAACAAATCATAATAATTCAGATCTAATACAAGTAGTTGTATGTATTTTGTAATGTTTATCTAGTAGCATTCGATGCTCTCAGTGAAGAGAAAAATAGAAGAATTTCAAATTCCACTTTATCCATTTATATTCTCATTGATGATAGAGCCTTTGCTTCAGTATTTTTATGATAGGGCCACGTTAGCGAGGGTACATTTCTATATTACAGTACAAATATGGAACATTTTTGCCCAGTGGATTAGTCTCCGGACTTTGAAACAAAGGGTTTGGTTTGAATAACAAGTGCATTCCTCATATATAGAATCTGAAATTGTGTATCAAATAGGAATCATTGTGTTCATATATATGTATACATATATATATATATATATATATATATATATATATATATATATATATATATATATATATATATATATATATATATATATATATAAATATTTTTGTTACTCTGTCACCCTCTCTGTCTTGCAGTAAAGTCATCATATTCAGACCTTCAAAACTAAACAATAAATTTGAAGATAGTCAGATGGTGTATGATGGACCTATCAACAAGAATGAGATGGAGAAATTCGTCAAAAGTAGTATGTAAGTAAATGAAAGTTTACAAGAGTTCACATTAATATTCCTATTTGGCAAAAAAAAACCTAATGGATGTGCTATAATATAATTAACTGTTTTGATCGTTCAACCCCCTATTTTCCTGTGATTTTTTGACCTTCTTGAGCTCTGCCAATTTGAGGGCATTGTACATTTCATACAAATCTGAAAGTGGAGATGAATCATTAGGAGGGTCGGGCATACATATTCTATGAAATTGCCTAATTAAAGGTCAAGTCCACCTCAGAAAAATGTTGATTTGAATCAATAGAGAAAAATCAGACAAGCACAATGTTGAAAATTTCATCAAAATCGGATGTAAAATAAGAAAGTTATGACATTTCAAAGTTTCGCTTATTTTCAACAAAATAGTTATATGAACGAGCCAGTTACATCCAAATGAGAGAGTCGATGATGTCACTCACTATTTCTTTTGTTTTTTATTGTTTGAATTATACAATATTTCAATTTTTACAAATTTGACAGTTAGGACCTTCTTTGCTTCAAGCACATAATGTTAAAATAATGGAATTCCACGTGTTTAGGGAGGAATGAAACTTCATTTTACATGACAATGACGAGAAAATAAAAATATATCCTATTTCATATAATAAAATACAAAAGAAATAGTGAGTGAGTGATGTCATCAACTCTCTCATTTGGATGTAACTGGCTCGTTCATGTAACTATTTTGTTGAAAATAAGCGAAAGTTTAAAATGCCATAACTTTCTTATTTTACATCCGATTTTGATGAAATTTTCAGTGTTATGCTTGTTGAATTTTTCTCTTTTTATTCAAATCAAGTTTTTGTTGGGGTGGACTTGTCCTTCAAAGGAATGGTCCAGGCTGAAGATATTTATTTCTAAATAAATGAAGTAAAATTTGCACAGCAAAATGCTGAAAATTTCATTAAAATTGGTTAACAAGTAACAAAGTTATTGTATTTTGATGTTTATGAATATTTTGTGAGAACAGTTACATGCACATCATCATGAATATACATTTTGTTGGCTGATGTCATATCCCCACTTTCATTTTTCTTATATTATTACATGAAATGATAAATGTTTCATTTTTTCATACATGTTTAAATGGCATGTCTCCATTATGATGAAATAAGTTGCAGCAATAAATAACTATTGCACTTTATTAGTTGTCAATTCAATTGGTAGAAAAGTTTTGAATAAACCTAATTTCATATAATAAAATACAAAAGAACAAATGGGGAAAATACATCACCAGCCCATCTATTGAATATTCATAACTACCTGCTTAGAACTGTTTCACTGAACTAATGTTCAGTGAAACAAATCTTTAAAATTCAATAACTTTGTTATTTGTTATCCGATTTTGCTCAAATTTTCTGCATTTTGCTTTGTGAATTTTATTCTAATTATTGAGATATAAAAATTTCCATCCTGGATCATCCCTTTAAAATACCCCTTTTCTACCTTCTATAAAATTTCATTTTCCCTTGAAAGGTGTGTAAAAGCAAGCAAGTTTCCCAAGTACCTTCTGCCATTTTCATTTGGAGGGCCCATGCTTTGAGCTGATAAAACATTAGAAGTGTTGACCTTTCAAGAGCAAACATTTCTACCTAATTATATATTGATTGATGGTGCATTTATGCTGGTGAACAGAAAGTCGAGGTCTGTTTTATATTAATCTTTGTTGCCCTGCCCACCATGTATGTTTGTGCTTTGTCCTATATACTCATTTTAATGTGAGTGCATGCATCTCTCTCCAAGACTGAATTTATCACACCTAATGAACCGGGGGCCGATTGCACGAAAGGGTCTTTGCAAGGACCGTCTTTCGTGCCGCCCATCTTTTATGATGCGCCATGTGAACCGCATTTTAAATAAATCATCTGCAAACATATTTCATTCGTCCGTTAAATTAAACAAAATATTTGTTTATAAAATGATGTGATATATCATGAAAGTGTATAAAATTTGATTTAAAGAGAAATTCCAGTAGTTGCAGTAAACACTGATTTCATGAGAAAGTCTGTAAAACCAGGCTTAATTGTCAGTATATCATCGAGGATGAAGATCTGGTACAGTTACATAAACTGAACTTTGTGAAATCTTGAAATCTATGCTGAAAAACGTTCACACTGAAGATCACCAACACAGATAGGCACACGTGGGACAGTGTATTATTATTGCTGGAATAAAGACCCGACGGAAGTGACCGAATCCGCGCTTATTTTGCTTATTTCTCAGCAATTACACAGTTTCTCCCAGAATCCTTTGGCACATATTTTTTATTCATACAAACAGACACTTGGGTGGTCATTATATTAGATTCTGTAAAAAGTCATTTTGAGATCGTTACCAAAACTGGAATTTATCTTTAAAAGCAAACTAACGAATCTTATTCTTTATCATAAATTTCAGAAACACCCCGCCTGTATCGTATCATAAAAGATGGGCGACATGAAAGACTGTCGTTGGAAAGACCCTTTCGTGCAATCGGTCCCTGTATTATTGAGTAAAATGAATTAGAAATTACTACATTATTGGTTCTGAAAATTCATGTATAAGATGTTGATCTTGCCAATCTGAAAATTCCAAAAATTCTTTTATATAAAGTCCAGTTATTGTTATAATATCTCATCTGTTTTATTTGAATACCTTGCAGCCATGGATTGTGTGGTGTGATGACACCAGATAATGAAGCCCAGTTTGCCAATTTGAGGCCACTCTTGACTGCTTATTACGATGTGGACTATACGCGTAATGTAAAAGGTTAGTAGACTAGTTTGTGGAACTCAAGTTTCATGGTGGACCTTCAAGGTGATTTTTATTTGGGGGGGTCTTGACTATATGCCTGTGATTCAGGTCACATGACCAATGTCAAGGGTCTTTTAGGGTCAATGAACTTTGACCATGTAGGGGTATTTGTGAGTATATGTGAGTAAGGATCATAGTAGGTTTGGGCCGCAAGTTCAAAGTTGACAGTTCATTATTAAAAACAGTTGAGCCGTTATACTAACAGGTACATAATTCATTTCTGGTCTGGCATTTGCTGCAGCATAAAGTTTATTGCGGTTGTTTGGAATCCATCTTGTTTTACTGATTTAATGCATAAACCAGTGAATATGTATGGGTGTCCATTTTTGTTTTTTTGCTTATTGTGTTGTGAAATCGTGCTAATGAAAAAAAATAATTGTTCTTATTTTTTTTCCTTTTCTTTCATGTACAGGAACCAATTATTGGAGAAACAGGTTGGTGTTGTTATTTTCATAATTTGCCATAAATTTTTTGTATGTCATTAGAAAAAAAATTTCTTTCAAAAGATTTTTTTTCACAGAGAATTCTTTTCCATCTCAGACTAATCACATGAATCTATTCATACATTTAGATGTGGTTTTTTTCTGTCAGAATATATGGAAGTACATGTATAATTGTTATGTTCATTTCGCATACCCCCTATGAAATCAATGGAATTATTTTTTTCAACCTCATATATATGAAATTGAATGTAATGCACTAGACGATGTAAAAGAATAATTATGCTTAGTTTTACAATTTGAAGAATAGTTCTCATATTGATATGAGTTAATGTTTGTCATAGAAACTCACAAACATGAAATCAAGCTTAATATATTTTTTCTTCAATTTTAATGTTTGATATTCCACTCCAGAGTAATGAAAGTTGGTAAAGAATTTGCGGGTCAGATCTACCTTTCCATCGCATCAGCAGAAAGTTTTCGTCGCCAGCTGGATGACTATGATATTAGCCCCATCAAAGGTGAACAAGCTCCAAAAGTTGTTATTCAGGGATCAAAGGGCGAAAAGTTTGTCATGTCAGAGAATTTCTCGTGAGTAATCATGTTGTTGTCTCCAAGTATTTTAATTCCTCAGATTAATGGAGGTAGTCACTATAGGATCGTATTCGTGTTTGTTTCTGTAATAACTCTGTAAGCTTGGAACAAAATTGAACCAAACTTTAATGGAGTGTATAGCAGTGTTCATGTCTCGGGAAGTGCATGGCCAGTGGGGGGATGATTTTTTTTTTGTTCATTTCTTGATGGTAAATGTAAGGGGTGAGCTTATAACTGATATCTTCTGGAAGGTAATCAGAAATCATTTAAGATACTAGTATTTGTGAGGTGATTTCTGATTATATTATGTAATTTATCATGGAACAATTAGTAAATTCTAATTAAGTAAATAATGCCCCTAAAATGCTAATTGTCGGTTCACAGAGTCTTTAAAGGAATCTGATCAAATGCACTTTAAAAAAATTTCAACATCACCTATATTTTCTACCTTTGTATTTTATTGTTTTCTAAATTTCTTATGTATTTTTTTTGTTTTTTTACTTATTTTTTCATTGTTTTTTTCAATGGAAGTTGTTGGGAACTTTATTTTGACCATAAACGATAAAGCTAATTAATTTTAATCTGTGAAATGAAAAATCATGATACATTTATGAATTTTGGCTAAAAACACTATTTGCATTGGATTTTTACATGAATTCATGGTTCTGAGCAATTTTGGGTCTGCATGCACTTACAAAATGTTGTGGAATTTCGGTACATACCCGGGGGTCGCAGTGTTGGTCTCAAAAGTTGTGCAAGACTTGAAAGTAAAGTCAGTGAGCAACGTGTTGAAAAAATTGCACATCGGCTTTATCCCGAAAATTTTTTTTGGGGGGCTAAATCAGCCCCCCCCCCCAGTCTTTTTAGGGTTAAGGGGGAAAGTGACAGTAAATTAGATTTCCCCTAAAAATATGATTTTTTAAACTTGTAACAATAATGATTTTTTTGTGTTTTTCCAATTTTAAAGAAAATAGGATTCTAGGCTTGAAAATAGGATGAAAGAAATAAAGAATAGGATTTTTTCACAATTAAGGTTGCCAGCTCTATATTGAAATGTAAAAAAAAATAGATATGAATATTTGTGTGGTGAAAATGTAAAAAAAGAGTAAATTACCATTGCCATTATCTTCTGTAAATAAGTAAGATTACAGAAGATATTGGCTGACATATTTACCATAATATCACCTGTATGTTTTTATTTTTATTTTTTACAGATTAACAACGTTACGAACATTCATCCAGGCTTTCGTGGATGGAGAGTTGGAGCCATATATCAAGAGTGAACCTATACCAGCCTCCAATGATGGCCCAGTTAAGGTGAGTACATCCCTCCCCCTTCCCACTCCCACCTATCACGTTACAAGGGGAGGGGCAAGGTATAAAGGCAACCTTTTGAATATGAAAACCGGTTAATGATATTACATACGCCAGAAATTTTGCTTCCTTAGTTTAGTGATTTTGCTTCATGGTGGGGAATGGCAAGAGTATGATAATTAATTATAATAATTTAGTGTATTTGCATTCACTATGTACAGAAATATCAGAAAGTGACAATTTTTGTCTCGCCCACCAGAGGTGAAGGTGAGACTTAGAGATCCAAATGTCGACCTTCCGTCCGGCGTCCCCCGTCCGTCCATCACAAATCTAATGACACATAACTCCACAACCATAAGTCGCTTTTCAACCAAACTTGGATGGTAGATGGACTTGTGGGACCTGCATGTTATGCTGCAGTCGGAGGTCACATGGTAAGGTCAAAGGTCATTTTCAGGTCAACGTTAAAGTTTACGTGCAAGGTTCTTATGGCAAGTGTTATTCCTTCCCAGTCATTTCACAATGAAGTTTTGATACAATTCTGTTGCAGCTGTTGCTTGCCCTCGCAAATCACGTTTCTGGTTATTTTCATAAGTGGGCGAGACAGAAAATCGCTTTTGCCTTGTTTAAGTTCAGTAAGTTGCATAATTTGTGAAAATAAACTGTTTGCAAAAAAAAAATGTTTAAGTGTTAAGTAGTAGATGATGTAGTTAACTGTCAATGATAATGTTGCGCTTTTATATACCATTTAATACACTGGAAAAAAATGTTTCTGAGCACTTAACAGATACTGCGTATTACAATCCAGATACTTCTTTTTCCCACACACAATGTATGCACTTTCTCCAGCTGATTAAAGGCTTATTTTGAATATCATCAATTCTTTGCATTTCCTGATTGTTCCTTAACTTTATCAGAAAATGACCTGAAATTTGCTCATAAACCAATCGCTTCTGTTTTAATTCATCCAAATATGTAAGGTTATAACAGGGCTTCTTGTCTTCAATATTGTAATATTGATTAGGGTTGGTGTAAAGTTTGGTACAAGTTTTATCTTTGTTCTGGTTTCAGCATGTATATGTCTATATTTCTACTTGGAAGAACTATGGATTGAAATATAATGGGCTGTTCTCTTAACTTGCATTTAATTCAAACTCGGGGTCTAAATTTGTGGTTTGAATATGACCAGCAAATTGTGATACACATTTGTCATCATATTTGGTACTCACTTCATTCATAATAGTCTTTGGTTGGTAACTAAAATGATTTTTTATTTCTAAGCAAGGGGAAACAAAGTAAACACAAGCACATAATAATTCCCCCCAAAATTAGATATTTTGCTTACCCATCATTTGAGAACTGAGCTAGACCAAGTTAAATTAGATTTCAGAATAAGGGTCATTGTATTTCATTGCTCATTTTCATGTTTTTATCCTTTTCGTTTGTCAGGTGGTTGTCGGTAAAACCTTTGATGAAATAGTTAATGATGAAACAAAAGACGTCCTTATTGAGTTCTATGCTCCTTGGTGTGGACATTGTAAGAGCTTGGAACCAAAATACAATGAACTGGGAGAAAAGGTGAGAACATTATTAAAGAGTGTGGTTGGAACAGGATGCAGCTATTAGGTGATGGCCATACATTGCCATGTTCCACCATTGGTATGAATATGTGTATTTTGTGCATAATAGATGTAGTATGAATCACTTGTCTCATCACTCACATCTCTGCTGTATTTGTCACTCTGTGTGGCATAGAATCGTATCTAGACATTTATTGAGTACTTTTTTTTAGCAAATATGATGATGCCTCAATTTTCATTGCAAGTGTTATTGCTTTGTTATCAGTTGTTAATGACTACACCTAACTATTGAAGAAAGAGTAAAAAAATTCTGGTTATGCAGACAAAAATGTTTATACTGCATTTTTGTAGAGAAATATGCTTTTATTTTAACACCTCTGTTGCATCAAATGGACAGGTAGACTGTTTTCCCATCTTCTATCACCACTTCAAAGGTAACTGCTAGTTTTGGTAACGATATCAAAATGAGTTTGTACAGAATCCAATGAAATGACCACCAAAGTGTCTGTATAAATAAAACGCATGTGCCGAAGGATTCTGGAAGAAATTGTGTAATTGCTGAGAAATCAGCAAATAAGCACAGGATTGGGGTAGAGCGTCGACCCGACGCTCTAAGCAATAATTATACATTGCCCCACGTGCGCTTATCTGTGTTGGGGATCTTCGGTGTGAACATTTTTCAGCGTTGATTTCAAGATTTCACAAAGTTCAGTTAATGTAACTGTACCAGATCTAGATCCTCGATATACTGAAAATTGAGCCTTGTTTTACAGATTTTCTCATGAAATCAGTGTTTACTGCAACTACTAGAATTTCTCTTTAAGCCTTTGAGATACTGACTGCTCAGCCAACCATCAGCAAAGATGTATTGTCTCTAGGTCAGGGATGTTGATTGATTTCTCTAATTTCCATTTTCTATTTTGTGTTCAGACCTTCTTGAAATGTATTGTTGTATTTTGTTTTTATAGATGAAGAGTTTGAAGAAAAAAAAGACAACATCCAATGCCATAACTATTTAATGGTATATGTACATATTGCGCCTCATACATTTTTTTGTAAACAATTAGATAATTTTCACTGTGTTCATTGTTTTATTATTATAGCTTAGTGGAGATGAAAATATTGTAATAGCCAAGATGGATGCCACTGCCAATGATGTACCACAACCATATGACGTCAAAGGGTAAGTATCTCACAGCTTTACAAGGGGAGAATTCAAATGGCAAATGTTATAAGCTACTAAAACACTCTCATATGATTGGATGAGAGCCAAATAGGTTGGTGAAAATCATTGAAAAGATACTTCATGAAATCTTTCCAGTGCCATATTTCATGAATGATGCCGTCAGTATGAAACACTGAATTATGTATTATTCCTTAATAGCAATACATTATTGAATGACTAAATTCCAGGATCTGAGGACAGTAAAGATAAATTATATATGAAATGTGATTAATTAGGGCTCAGCTTATGTACAAAGTGTCTCCTGTAAATCTTCCTTTGATTATCACAGCGCGGCGGTTTTGGTACTGTCGGCATGCAGCTTATGCTATAAAAGGCGCGCGCAGCGTCGATTGTCCACATTGCCTGATGAAGACTAGCAGGTGCAGCCAAAACGTCACAATAACAGTTTGCTTTATCGTGAGACAATAGATCAACTCTTTCAGCAATCTTTCTTTTTCAGTTGAAACTTAGTGCCCTTGGGACTATCAAAATTACAATACTTGGACGAAACTTCAACTTTTAAAAATATTTAGGGCTGGGACCTTAAAAATAGTTTTATCTGATTTTTATAAGAACCTTTTTTCCTATCATATTTATAGTACATTGTAGGTAAATTATAGTACTACTATAATAATCTAGTCATGTAGGCTTCTACCTGTATTCTGTGCTCTCAAGCATTATTGCATGATGTTTTAAGTTCTCTCTGCATCCTAACCTACAGCTATTCTAGGGGAAAGGCCTCATTTCTCTTCTAGTAAAAATAATGATGTGATAATATTGATGATGGAGGTGATGATGATGGTGATGATGATTATTATTATGGTGTTAATGATGATGGTGGTGGTGGTGGTGGTGATGATGATGATAATGATTATGATGATGATAATGATATGTATAATGATGAGGATGGTGATGGCTCACTTGCATTTCATGACTAATTGCATTTATATCTACTCATTTCAGATTCCCAACTCTATATTGGGCACCAATGAACGGCAAGTCAAGTCCAAAGAAATATGAGGGTGGTCGTGAGGTTGATGATTTTGTCAAGTTCATTAATAAGGAAGCGACAAGAAAGCCTGTCAACACCGGAGGAAAGACCGAGTTGTAAATCCACCTGTAAACAGAATTTATCACCTGTAGACATTCATTTAATTCATGGGATAACTAATATGACAAATTTAAGTATATTACCTATGTTAATGGAAGAGTTTTTAGTAAAACTAGATATATTCATGAAGGTCACTCTTGCGCAGATCTTTTAATCGAGGAAATCATGTAATTGAAAGTCCTCCTGGTTTTTCATTTTGAAAGAAGTAGAAAAATGAAATAAATGAGTTGATGAATTAGAATTTAATTGTATATTCCAGATGAGGATGTTTCAATAAAATTAATCACACACAAAAAAACAACTCTGTGGTGTGTTTTAAAGCTCTCACTCATTGCAGTGTACAAGAAAATACAAGTTATTTCCATATTAAAATAGGCTATTCTAAGATTCATGCACTCCGAACATAATTATTCCAATTATGTATTGGGGGATAATTATTCATTGGCCTTCTCTTCTCACTAGGCAAACCCAACTGGATTCTATAATCACAGTTTTGAAAGTTCAAACATGTTATTTTTATAGGAATTTGCATTAACAATCTTCTAAAATTATGATGAGATAGCAATGTATCTTTCTGCAATGAAATCAATGTCTAATTTGATTACCTATTCATTTCATCTAATGTATAATGTCTATCTCAGTCAGAATGTTAAAACTTGATTATGAAGATTGGAATATCACTTAGGTAGTACTTGAAATTTGAATTTATGTTCACAAGTAGGACTTGTCTAATATTTTGACCAATATATTTTTTATTCTGTATGTATACTTTTCATGTTTCATGTCTTTATCAAAAGAAAAACTCTCATCTTGTTTTCTTCTTTCTTGATTTCACTCTCTGTTCACTTAAAAGTTTGAGCAACAAATATATCATTTATCATTTTCATAGCTTGAGTATTTTTTTTCATATCAGAATCATTTTATCAGACCTCTACAAGATGACTATCCACAGTCATGAAACTTCTCATATTGAGAGCCGAACATGTTTTGAATATGTATGCTTTAATCGTATAGAATGCATTGGTTTAAACCTGTAAACGTTTGTTGCCTCAGTCATTGTGAATGATTATGCAGTGGGATTCAATTCACTTGCATATGTAAAGACCCTTTTTTTTCACACTCCAAGCAAAGAAGATCTTGGTTGTATGTTTTTTTTCTGCTCGAAGCAGATGGTAATGCAGTCGTTCTGATTTAACAAATATAACACTCTAAGTGGATATACAGGTTCATTAACTAGAATTATAAAAGTGTCATGTGGACAAGATATGTGAATTATGTTGGGTAATTGTTCTTTTCTCTTTTGTTCTTATTTTGTAATCTAGTACTGCTCTTGAACCTTCTAATATTCCTGTGGAGGGTGTAGTGGTAGTACATGTTTGTATGTTTCCAGACTTATGAGTTTCCACGAAAAATCTCTTATTTATTTCATGTACCATTTCAGTTTATAAAGTTATGTGTGTAGATTTTTTCCTTGTGAGGCCTGAATGGGGGATGTTTTTAATATGTCGTGCTTGAAGCAATACTGGTGTTTGAAAACAGTTATTGTTTTATCAAAGATTTGTGTACACCCTTTTTTGGAGGATTAGTACGGTCTTTTATGTTTTAACTTTCAAAGAGAGCATATTTGATACTAAATTTGTATGTTTTGTGATTGCATTTGTTGGAAACAAAATAATTGAAGAAAAATAAATGATTAATTATACATGATAGTCACCTTGATGCTTGTTTAGTTGTTTTATTCCATTTTTGAACTAGTATATACTGCTGTGTCTGCCTAAGTAAAATATTTTTGGACCACACAAATACTTAGGGCCTGTTTCATTAAACTTGTGATGAATTTGCATTAACAGTAAAAGCTACTGAAATCATTTGTTATAAAAATTGTGCAAGTCTCTATAAAACGGGCCCGTTTTTCACTTGGTGGAGATAAATAGAATATCAATTCCATAATCTATTCTGAAAATTTTCATCTACTCGGGTGGTAATTCCATTTAGGAAAGGTCAATTTATGCAGCCTCAACCGTGGATGTACATTATTAATATTCTTTCTGGGAGAAATTTGTAAATGAATGATCTTAACTATAAACGTGTTATAGATCCAAATCATGTAAATTTTCAGGTCTCCAACAGCCAACCATATAACTATATTTTGTATTTATTGTTTTAGGCCATTGTTTAAGAAATTTATTTCAAGATGTTGCAACAACAAATTGTTCATTACAATTACTGATCCATATACCTGCCTTTATAAATGTAGGTTTCAGTCATACCAGCTGAGGGTAAAAAGTGCAGGTTGGTGTGGGGGGCTGCTTTGATTGATAATAAGACTTTTATATTGCACGATTCCACTTGATTCTCAGCTTTTATTGCAGCTTGCTAAACCAACCACGATGAGGGTTGTTTTCTACCGGTACCCAATTAGAACCTGGGTGAGAGTGGCAATGTTTGGATTGATGCCTTGCCAAATGATGCTAGGACATGGTGGAATTCAAATACACGACCCTGTAAGCTTGTACAATGAAAGGTTTCCTACCCTATTAAAAGTTTTACCATTTAGCCAATCAATGAACAATAATTCCAAATTTGCCATTTGTAGATCAATTAACCATGACCAGAAATCATTAATTGCAAAATCTATAACTGATTGCTGGGACCTATAAATGTCTTGCAAGTTGTAACACCAGAGGTCTGTTGCATAAAAGTTTTTACTTGAGAAAACTCTGGTAAAAACTGAAAACTAAGGTTCGTCTAATTTCTGCCATTGACTTTTAACACAGGTTGGTAGGTTATGAAGTTGAAAGTTTACTCATTAGCTAATTTATTTCATCCTCTCGAATTCGAGCACTCCCTTTTTTCTTCTTTTGCGTTATTATAACGTTGATTACTACAGTACTTGATCATCAGCAATATAAAATATTCGCTTAATTCAGATTAGTAAGTTATTGGTCACCATGACTGATATTAACTACCGATTACGGTAATGGTGTATGTACAGAGTCGGTAAAGAGATGGCGACCGATAACGTGAGGATCGTGCTTTGTATACCGGTATGTCCAGAGTGATTCTGAGATAGGAATGTAGGAGGAGCAAAGTCTTTCCCCAGTCTGTTTGGTAAGTGGTTTGCTCCTGTCTCATATGATTTCATTCTCAAGATCTATCAATAATGAATTATAAAGCAGATATAACTGCGTTTTATTGAAATTCAAGGAAACGAAGACGTGCGAAAACGAAATACTGTAAGCGCCTGTAATTCGTGCGGTCCCATTCATTAATATTTGCGTTTGCAATGCTAGTACCGTACTAGCTAGCAGTGTAGCAAGCACTTGATTGATTGATCTCCCGCGCCCCAGACTCCTTTAACGAAATTATTTTTCCCTTTTCAATTCTGGAAGCCATTATGAATCTTCATGTCTCGTGACTTCAGAATAAGAGTATGCATGTGCGTGGACTTGATCTTTACAAAGTTTATTTATTGTCAGTGGTCCTTGTTCGCATCTGCCACGAATGAATCGGCCATGGGTGACTACACAAAATGAAATACGGGACAATGCGCGAGCGGATAGACTGAGCCAGGTTTTTGTTTAAAAAATAAATAAAGGTAATTCTACACAATGTTAGACTTGTAAAAGAATATAAAGAAAGGAATTAAGAGTGATTGAACAAAAGAATGAAGAAGAGAAAGAAAAGAGATGATTTGAGAGGAAAGAAAGAAAAGATTAAGGGGAAAATGAAAGAAAAAATAAAAGAAGAATGAAAAAAGGTTTGCACCATTCTTTGAAATGAAAAAAGAAAGGAAGGGAAGATGAATGTGTGAAAGAAAAATAAAGGAGAGAAAGAAAAAAAAGAAAATAAGGAAAAAGCAGGGAGAAAGAAAGAAGTTTCCTTCATTTTTTGAAAGAAATAAAGAAGAAAAACAGGAAGAGAGGGAGCAAAGAAGGAAGAAGGGAAGGGAAGAGAAAAGAATAAAGAATTAGAAGGAAAAAATAAAACAAAGAAAGAAAATGATGGAAGGAGAAAAAGAATGAAAATAAAACGGAGAGGAATGGTGAAGGAAGGAATAAAATATTTAAGGAAAGAAAGAATAAGGAAATAAAAAAAAAGAAAGTAAGAGAAAGAAGGAAAGATAAATTAACAGAGAGAGAGAAAGGATCAGGAAAGAAAGCTCATAAAGATTGGAAATAAAGATAGATGGAACAAAAAAAAGGAAAGCAGGAAGGATTGAACATCATGCAAAGCCTTCAGTTGGTTCATCTGGTTTTGAGTTTGGCTCAGCCTCAAACCTTTAGGGCCCCTGTAACAACACCATCTTCTCTTGTATGTAGTTGTTAGTGCAGAATCTCGCTGCTTGTCTTTGAATTCATTTGAGTGAGTTGATGTTTTGCTTGAGTGCCGGATCCCATCCTGCAGAGGCGTATTCAAGGATGGGTGGTACCAAGGATTTGTAGGTTCCGTTTCAGGGTGCTGGAAAGATGGAGCCCCAAGTAAGGATGTGTGTCGACACTTGAGAACTCCTGACCACAAAACATGTTCTGTAGTGCAAAGGAAATCAGGTTTGTTCTGTTAAGTGAGAACTTCAATGTCCTCCTTCTGGGATCAAATCTCTCTACAGTTGGAGAGCACCACTTTAATAGCCCTTTTGAGTTGACAGATATCAGATTGTAAACCAAAACCATTCTGACTGTTAGTCCTCCTAGTTCTGGAACAATCTAAAAATGTCAAGAAATTTGGTAGACCACAAGCACAACAAATCCAAATATATGATGGATGTGATTGTGACACTTCAAAAATCTCATCAGACATGTGTAAGCAATGTTAATGAAACCGAATGTCGCAGTTATCACATTCGATAGAATGTTGACCCCACTTTACAGCTCTCCCACATTCGCCACAGGGTTATTGTGGCTTGTAAGGCCCCGGGTTAGTGTTCACATCTCTAGCCAACAACAGTAACAAAAGGAATGTTTATAACAGATGTTAACTGTGTAACTGTAAACATGCGAGAGTTATTTGCTTCACAAAAAAAGAACAGGCTTACCGGCATTCTGCTGATAAAGTCGGGTAGAGGGTCACAAAATGTCATGCAGCTAGCCCAATCATTGTTGTTAATGATAATGTTGGACCTAATCTCTGGTAGTGGTGTTATTGAAAAAGTTCTCATTTAGATGCATCAGAATGTGCTCTGGCTAATGGTGATTTTCATATTCATGGTGGCATCCAAGATGGTGGTAGACCAGGTCAAAGGTTGCTCGAAGTTCGCTAAAATCTAACTGTTAGAAAGGCCTGTCAGTATGTGTGACAAGATTAAAAATATCCAAAATGTCCAGAATACAAGAAAAAGAAATTAAATCGCACAAATCCACAAAAGCAGTTAAAAACACGAGATGGAGAAAACTGAAGGCGAGGATAGCTTGTGAAGAAACAATCGCAACCGAAGACATGTAGACCTGGGCAGAGTAGCGCTGGTGGGCATGTCAAGACGTAGATGTTGAGTCCGAGGCGATGTGCATTGCTCATGAACGTCAGCGTTTGTTGAAGCTAAAAACACATTAAAATTTCTCCAAAGATGACGATTGAAAATCCAAAATGAACAAACAAATGAAGAAAGGGTGATTAAATTTGATAAAAAGATTACTAAAAACACTGGATGGCTTCTAAAAAGTTGAGATTTAAAACAATTTTATTGCGAATATAGCAAAAGTTTAAAAATGTGTCCACTCCACACGAGGCACGGATAGCTATTGCTTGTGCTCTTAAGCAATTGCTTGCCAGCAATTGCTGCTTTTCATGCATCTGACCCATTGGAGTTAAGGCATGGGTGGAGCTCCACCACTACGAGCCCAAATGGCCTCATCGGTCTATTGACGAAGGGGATGCTGCAGTGCAGAGCCAGACGAAGTCTCAGTGGAGCATATCCCTGACAGAAGTAGACCTATTTATCAGTCTGAAGATGTGGGTGCCGTGAATGGTCACCGAGTGGTCTAAGGCACCTGACTATACATGGAAAGTCCGGGTTTTTGATCCCAGGCCGCGACACCTTTGCCTCTGAGCAAAGCATTTAATTGTCAATGCTCTGTTATCATGTTTATCCTGCATTCAAAATGAAAATGTTAGGGGTCTACTCATTTTGTTTTTGTTTTTTTAAGTAGAGGCTCACAGCACTCATTCAATGAAGAGGGTTATGATATATAGGCCCGTGGGTTGTCAAAGGTGTGCGTACGTTTTTACCTTTATATTCTGCGGCGAACCCGCTCAGCGTGCCATTGTCCATTTTTCTTTCCTACGGGTCAGTGCTCTTGCCATTTAAGACGACAGCGTTCCCTTTTGCAGCGAAAACGGAATCGTGCGCTTTTATCTTTTCTTTTGACACCCCCCGGTTGGCTCTCCGATAAGATGTTTCTGCATGAGCGCCCTCTATGTCCACGATATCGACGTCTTAGGCAAACTATTAAACGAGCCATCTCTAGTCACTGATCTGGATATCGTTGTGTCCTTGTATCGGTGTGCGTAGTTCAGTGGGGTATATATTTTCAAAAGTTACGCTTTCACATTTTTTTGATAATTTTTCGTTTCGGGTTTCAGTATATGACAAAATTCAATAAGATTTAGATTTCATTTTTTTAATAGAACTATTAAGCTTTAGCCCTTTAGCACGAGCATGTTGTTTTATTTTGAAGAACATACCGTTAAGAAATTGAATTTCTAAAAGTAAGTGTTCAGGCGAGGGTAAGATTTTTTTTTTCATCACACTGAGCGCGCACAGTCAGCATTGTCGGGTGAAAAGGAAAGATGTGGAATTGACCTTAACATCTTTGTAAACGAAATGCAAAACCTCACGCAAAAGATGCAATATGAATCATACCTGGGTCCAAAAATGATGGAGTTTAAAGCAATACACTGAAACGCTACTGCATGTGAAAAAAAAAAACACTAAAAACATAAAATGCAAACGTTTTTTGGTGGAAAAAAGGCTGAAAACTAAGGGCAGCGTTGAAATTCAAATTTGAGCTTAACATAGGTCTATGTTTAATTTAGCCCTCTTGTCAATTTGTTTTTTCTGTGAAATGTCCTTTTTTGAGGACTCTTTTTGGGCGATTTTGCCCCCCCCCCCCTTGTGGAAAATCCTAGGTACGCCACTGCATTTGTTTAAACATTTGAATTCTAGAAACTTATATATTCACACATAATACAGATGCCGTGCAAAACAAACGAATAAAATATCATTTATTTGAACTTTAAAAAATAAATTGGATGCTTAAGCTGTCATATCGGTCATTGTAGCTTAAATGCACAATTCTTGAATTTCATTGCCCGAAATTCAGAACAAAAAGTACTTTCGTTACTTTTTAAGACCATTACAAACATCTTTACCTTCGAACGAAATCAAAAGCACTTAAAAATGAATATTGAAATTATCAAAGTTGAGGTAGTCTTGACCATGAATAGAGTTGAGTGTTTATAAAGGAATTATAGCGTCTTCTATTAATCACATTCTACACTTTAATGACCGATGAAAAATATCGCGTGAATGAAAATGCAAATTAACACATTTAAGTGACTCCGACATGATATTGGACAGGAAAATCTATAAAATCTTTTTACCTGGGATCCGTCTTTATTCTCTTATATAAATTTCCCCTGTGATCTAGAGTGCTCTGTGACCATCCAGGAGCCACATAACCGAAGGGGGGTCTGGGGCTGAGGCCTCAACAAGTACCATGATTTTATGCATGGTGACCCCACCCCTTCAAACCAGTCCGCTGGGGGAGGGGACTTAATTATTTCTTTCAATTTTCCTGTTCTACTTATAATATTCAATTTTGTCAACTTAATTCTGATGGTTCCTTTTTTCATCCAACTTTATTTCTTCCTTTGAATTTTTCTAAAACTTTTCTATACCTATTCTTTTTTAACCTTCACGTTTGACTTGAACAATACGTGTATATTGCCGTTGATTTCTTCTTCCTATCAAATATCTAAATTAATCTGCAATGTGTGTATGTCAAATTATTGCAAATTAGATTCCCAGTGTCTAAGGTAAACATAATTTACCGACGTAAAGTTAGTAATACGAAAGCCTCTTTGGCCTAGTTTCCCTTCCAACTTTGTACTTCACCTGTTAATCGTAAAGCTGCATTCTGTATAGCTTGCATATTTAAATATGCACCAAAAAATAAATTAACGTACAGAAAATGGTAATACCTCGGTCACATTTGCTCTACGGCGGCCATACAGCGAGTCGAAAACAGCCGTTTTATTCATTTTATTAAAATGACTGTTTTCGACTCGCCTTAGAACAAATGTGACCGAGGTATTTAGCATACTAGATCAACAAGAATGGAGTGCATGCTGGTGCGGATCCTGCCGGAGTAACACAATACAATCCAATCATTTTAATTCCCCGAAAGCCGGACGTTGAAAATGACATGGGCCAGCGCATTGCAAGCTGTATTTAACGGCCTACCCCATTGACAAGGTAGATTTAAATTACCCCATTCTTGATTGGGGAGATTAACGTATATTCTTGAACATAGAGGTGGTCTGACGGGTTGCGGATTTCAATAGAAAGATGACCTCTTGATTGGTAGGGGTATGTCAAGGGGAGATTATCACTTTGTCAGCGCGGGTGACTGTCTTGATACTTTCATGTTCCCCAATGTGCCTTCTATTCGAAAACCGTGTTTGCAACTAATCCCAATTATGAGACTATTTGGAATCAAAATGAAAGCCTAACTGCACCCTTTTCATAGATTTCGTTTGAAAATAAAATACTTACGTTTAAAGTAAAATTGGAATATGAGAAGGCGCTTCATAATATGTAAACCAAATAGTGTCACTTTTAAGCTTTATTCTTTTAAATCAAATGTAAAAATATATGTAAAATAATCTCACAAGCCTAATCTAAATAGTGCGAGCACGAAGCGCGCGCTAATTTTTATTTTTTTATTTCATGTATTTTGTCCTAAAATAGCATTCTGGCAATGCTTGTGATCCTAAACGAGATGAATGAATTTAGTACGCATTGATCGTTCTGATAAAAAAGAATCTGTTAACGGCTACTTTTAATTATCTGTAAATGAAAACGTTACATATTTCAACAATCAAAGTTCTGAGCAATCTTTGTAATCATGAAAAAGGTAAATACATAACTAAGCAAGCGAAGCGAGCGCGAGGAAAATTTGAGATTTGTAGAATTGTGAGTGGATATGGATCACAGTTAAAAAGGAACATATATGATTTATTATTATTACTTTGAGTTTTGACATAGGGCCGGGATATTCTAAGAACAATATTCCATCATGTGAAAATTATGACTGTCTTCCTATTTCTCTTCTTATCAAATCGCGAGATGAAACTTTTTGATATTCCATTCTGAAAAAGGGACAATTTATCAATAAATTAATTCATTAATCTAATAAGCCTAATCAGAGCGGGAAATCTGTCAATATTATATATTTAAAGCACTTTTGTAATTATGAATAAGATGCCTGAGTTGATATATTTTTAACAATCAATGTGCGCGCAAATCGCCAGCCGAAAATTGTTGATAAACTGTCATAAAATGGAGATTTTAATTAGTTTGTAATATAATTAATATTGAAATTTTCATAACTCACCAATCAATATGCAAGCGTGCAGCGCTAGCTAATATGTTTTACAATCTGACATGAATAGGAATATTCTGATAACTAAAATGAAATACAGGAAAATAATAGGTACCTGACAAATCAAATTTTGTGAGCGTGCAGCGGGAGCAGAAAATGTTGATATTCAGACAATAAAAAAATAAATTTTTACAGAACACTTTTTAAAAATGAAAGTTCGATTTCCGAGTTGAAATATGTTATGTATATTGACTTCAAAATTTGATATTTTGAGTTCCATATGTGTAAATCACCTAAAAGGCAATGCGAGCGTGAAGCAGGAGCGAAAATTTTATATAATGACATGACATAATTTTTTTTAATTGTTTTCCCCTCATCTTATTTATTCAATCGTTTTCCTCCTATGTTTTTTTCTCCACTCTTTTCCTCTTTTTGTCTTTCTTTCCCCGTTTTGGTTTTGCTCCGCAAATAGAGGGAGGAGGGGGGCGGGCCCCATGCCCCTCCCCTAGATCCAACTCTGGAACGATCTAACAGAAAGTATTAAACAAGCAGATTCAAGAGAGAAATTCAAGTCAATGTTAAAACTTTTTTTTTTGGGGGGGGGGTTAAATAGCCTTTCCCTCCGCATGTGAAGCCCCCTATCGTTTACAGCCTACTGTGAATTGTGCAAATACTTTAAATTTTGGTGAAATTCATTCTCTCTTTCTATTTGTTCCGTAGCGTTTAGATACATATTTTGTGCTTCACTTGTAAGTGGTATACAAATAATGTAAATTACTATTAATGGCGTGCGTTTCCCGATCTCCTTATCGAAATCAATATTAATGAGAGAGCACAATATTGTTCTCGCTCTAATGGAGGGGGGGGTCAGTGTTCTATCAAGCAAAAGACGTAGGCCTATATGTGCATAAGTTCATATCATTGTTGTAATGATAAAGAACCTGATGAATTCTGTTTTGGTATATCGACGTTATTATAAAGTTAATGACAAATGACAATCAATATGATTCAGGCGTACACCGCTTTAACTGATATAACATGCATCCAGAAATCGAAATATCTGATGAATTCAAAACGTACGTAGCAGGAATGGCATGCAGTTCGGATGTTACAGCACTCTAAATTAGAATAATCTCGTATTACAAATGTCAATTTCGCTAAAATGCACACAAACTCATAACTTGATAGACTCTGGGGGGATGATATCGTTGATATAAAAATCGCATCTACCTCTTTTTTATTTACCATTTTTATACTGCATCGGACTTGACATCCCGCAAAATCTTTTCCATAATTAGATGACCATCCATTCTCTTTCTTTTTAATCTAAATATAATCTATGTCTTTCAGGATCATGATATGAAAACCCTTTATAACAAACATGATAAATGAAAAACGCGTCTCAAGTTATACATGGTTCATTGCCGCAAATATACCAATCATCTTCGTTTGTTAATGTTTAATCATCAACATTATCACTGATATTATTATTCGTATTATCATGTCCATTAATATCACTTCAAAGTTCTAATTACCACCATCATCATCACTGATATCATCATCATTCATTCATTATCTATTTCCAATCGTTCTCCAGTATCAATTTTATAGTTTATATAATCCCAGGTGAGGTGAATGGGTACCCGGTAGGAAGAAATTCCTCGAATGCTCGAGCGCCCGATCAAGGTATACCGTGCTAAAGCCGGGGTAATAATAGCAGGGCCCTCTGGGAGAACAGTTTTCGGAACTGAAGTGGCTACCCTGGGTAAATATGCCGCTACTATTATTATTATTATTATTATTATTAAAGAAATGAAAAATAATGGTAATGATTATGGTGATATTGGTAATCATGAACATTAGATCCGTTTTGTGAGATAATTTATGCGATTTTACACGCTAATCGCTACTCGATGATGGTGAAAGAAATCTTTTAAATAGCACAACAGAAGTCGGGGCGGTAGTTACTGCATACACATACTTTAATACACTACATTATTACAAAAGATTCCCCATCGGGCGGGCCAACGGTCTTTTGAAGTAGGTTTATCTATTGAAATTACGACAATAATCACGGCAGCGGATATGGGGAATTCAAGACTGTGAGCTTCTAGCTCTCCCATTGTTTTCTTTGGCGAAACCGCTGAGCATGTCAATGATTCTCTACTATACGGGTGACTGATCATGATAGGCCAGGGCAAAGAACAGTTCGATGAGTATCAATGCCAAGCAATCCTGAAAGGTCAATAATGTTCAATTCTCTTGATGGAGAAGCTTATATCATGGCCCTATTTGCTTTTGCTTTTAGGCCAGTAAGTGTACTAACTAATATTAATAATAAATAATCACATTCCATCTATTTTAGAGCAATGACCTAATGCTAATATCACTCTACATATCTCCCTGC
This sequence comes from Lytechinus variegatus, assembly GCF_018143015.1. Classification (NCBI taxonomy): domain Eukaryota; kingdom Metazoa; phylum Echinodermata; class Echinoidea; order Temnopleuroida; family Toxopneustidae; genus Lytechinus; species Lytechinus variegatus. Next base: position 11,930,622 of record NC_054744.1, read on the forward strand.
AGCTTACGGCCCCATAATTTATCTTCACCCGTGAATTACCGAATTTTGAAGCTTAAATTATTGAACATAATGGCATCCTAGTATTGTAATGATGTAATCACTGCAAGTGCAATATGAATAAAAACATTAATTTAATTCTACTCACATTGATTTTACTTTAGAACAAACTCACCCCCCTCTTCTACTTCTTCTGTTTCTCCGTCGTTATTCTTTTTTTCCACCTTATCATTCTTGTTCTCATCCTTCACTCCCTTCGTCATCTACTCTTCTTACTCCTCCTTTTTTAATCTTTTTTTCTTCTTCTTCATATCCTTTGTCGTCTTTCATTATTTTTTTTTCTCCACCTCATCCTTTCCTGCAGCTTCTTTCTTTTCATTCCTCCCCTTTTTCTACGTCTCCTCTCTTGTTGTTCTTCTGCCCACCTGCCCTTCTTATACGTCTCCTACTGCTTTTCCTTCGTCCTTCTTTTTCTTCTTGCGTCTCCTTTTTTTCTCTATCTTCCTTTTCCTCTCCGTATCCTTCCTCATCTCTCATTATTAATCTCATCCCTTTTTACTGCTCCTCCATTCTACATGTACGTCTGCTTCTCCTTGGTAATTCTTCTTCTCCTTCTCCCACCCCATCGATTTATGATGATAAAATTATAATGAAATAATAGAAATGTTAACGAAGATAATACTTATAATAGAGAAATGAAGATGATTGCGATAGTAACAGCGGTGATGACGATATCGATAACTATGGGAGGATATAGACCATGTACAGCACAACGTATCAGGCGCAATTTCAAATATGATTACATGACGATTTCGATACGAAATATTCATCATAAATCTAGACCTAGTACATTAATATACACTTATCTTTGTAGAATAATGAAATCGCCGCTCAATATCGATAATTCTGATTTTTCTGATGATCACTAAAACAGAAAAGCATACGTGGGACAGTGTATTATAACATTGCCTCGAAAAATACCTGACATTTGATGGAATTCTGTGCTTATATCGCTCATTTCTCAGCACTTTTACGACTTTCTTTCACAGGGCTATTTGGCAAATATTTTTCATTTATACAAACACTTCGTTGGTAAATTTCATTGGATTCTGATCGAACAAATTTTCAGATCGTTACCACAGTTGGTATTTATCTTCAATTCCGAACATTACGTTTAATACGTTAAACCAATTAAATGAAGTTATACTTTAGTCTGTTATATGTTGTTTTTATGTTGTACTCTCATACCCCGAGAGGGGATCGATAGGGTGAATAAAATGTAAATCTAAATCAGGGGCGGATCCAGCCTCCGCCAATAGGGGGGGGGATTTTTTTCACCCATATTTTCCCCGATCGGCCGCCCAAGGTTGATATTTAATTATTTCTTTGAATTGGTTGTCCCAGTGGCGTAATGATTATTAAAGTTATTTAATAAGTCTTCGCATCATCTTATTCACTCGCCTTCCTCTTATGTTTTCCTCTTCTTTTTTTCTCCTCTCTTTTTTCTTTCTTTCTATACAACATGTCTAAAGGTCAGGGGAGGATCCATGACAGGGGGAAAAAAGGTTCCGCTTTTAGGGGGGGCACTCTTCTGTTTTGGCTGCATTTTGCATTACAAATTCTAATTGTGCCTCTCATAATGGAAGGGGGCAAGGGCGGCTCCCCCCCCTAAATACCCCAGTGATAGAAGGGTACAGGAAGTTTGAGGATGCTGATTCATTCATGGCATACAATTTTCGAAATAGACGACCACAATACGCAATACGCATGCGTACTCTCATTCCGAAGACGCAAGTCATAAAATAATTTCACCCCCACCTGATCACGGTTTCTGCGAGGACACAACTCTGCTTTCTCATGAATATTGATTTCGATGCAGAGGCAGAAATCGGGAGAACCCCTCTCAAATTTCCGAGTTTTTTCCACTCTTTCAACTGTATTTCCTCCATTTTTTCACCCTTCCTCTTATTCCATCCAAATATTATTTTCTTATTTCCCCTTCCTTTTCTTTCCCTTTGACCTCTTAGTTTCTTTTTCCTCTTTTCACAATCCCTTTTGGTCCCGTTCCTTTAAAACATGGAGATAAAGAAAATTAAGAGACAATATGTTATCCTGGGGAAATGGTTGCCCGTCAAAAATATGAAAAAACTATTTAAAACAGTTTCTAATAAATCTTTGTAAATCTTTTATCTTTCTATGCCTAATAGCGCTAAGCTGTTCCGGTCATATTTATTTTATCATTCTATTTCCTTCTGTTTTTTTTTGTGGGGGGGGCGTGTTCTCGACACCTGTTTGAGATGCGAGTAATAATTAATATTCCAAGTCGACGTGAATTCTACGAATGGCTTGGGCCTACGAAACGAAAATATGTGGAATCTTATTTTCCCACCTAAAACATGAATTGACTGTCTTCCAATTGCAAGAAAAGAGGTTTCATGGTTATTGCAGCAAATTCGAAAGATCAGTAACGATTTTTGACACATCCGTGATTTTTTTTAAGCTACCGTGGCTTTATGAATGCACGATAGATGCGAACCACAGTTCAGAACAGTGACCCGAACTCTCGATCCGACAGTCAATATGAACATGATGAAGGCACACATTTGTTTTGGTCGTAGAGGGAGCTATTTAGAATAGATTCTTCGGCCTTTTGACAGAAATTAAGACTTGCAGGAAAGACGAACAAAAGAACGGTGGCATTAAAGGGCCTTTGATGGCGGCCGTTCCTTTGAAGACAAGGGAACGTTGGGCGGGAAAGCCGAAGAGAAAACCCGGATGCGGGAAGAACGATGAAGAACGGTGCATGGACTTTTGACAAGCTACCTAATTTGTGACAATATGTGTCATTGGTGAAAAGACCTTATTAAGTATAGAAATTATATGGATTAAATAGAAAATGAAAGATGTGCACATAACATGAAATATTGGGGGAAACGGGGCCAATTCTGATGTTGGCATGTACTTTCATCCCTGGATGGAGAAGGTTATATTATATGAAGTATAAAGTCCATATTTTACTTTTCAAAATAAACATGAAATAGACGCGACCGGGGTTTGAACTCCCGACCTGCCGTTGTGAGACGGACGCTCTACCAACTGAGCCGACACACCGGTTACAACCTCATACATGTACGTAGTATGAGTGGACTGAAAAATGTCCCGCCAGCAGATGCTGATGGTAAAATTAACGTAAGAATAAATTAATAAATAGTCTAATCATTGGAATCTGACTTTTCTTTGCAAGATTCTAGACCTAAAGTTAAAGAACCATGTATGAAAAAATTATCAATGGTTATAACAAACAAAATAAAAGCACTCAACATCCTTTAAATATGAATTTACAAAATTCAATCTCCTGCTATCTTTAGAAAATAAATTAGATGTAATATGCACAAAATAAGATTTTCTTACCAGTGTAAAAGCAACAAGTGTTGCTTTGATCAAGTTGGGGGCTCTGTTCTCTATTATAATTGTAATGGGCTATTCCATGGTTACTCACGTTACATTTGGAGACACCTTGACTCATACTTGGAGCTGTAACTCCATTATTATTGATAGGATCTAAACATCTCCTTATCTGACTATCCTTTGTATAAAAACAAAACTTGGGATATTCTATTATGCTCCTGGCAAATCTTTGGAATGTGTCGGTTACTCACGTTACATGATTTGGACCAACCTGTGGAATTGCCCTAATGAGATTAGAGCACATGTATGTTTGTCCAGCATTCAATCATGGTGTACCTCGAGGTTATTGGTCTGTTGGGGATATTTCAGTATCATTGGAGAGCAAAAAACTGTTGTGCCTTTATTGAATGGCTTTGATATGGTTTATTTCTGCATGGCCTCTACCTCGTTTGTAATCTCAGGTATATGCACAGGCCCACTCTTTCATAAATTGACTGTAAGGCGAATTTGTAATGAGCACATTGTTCTTGCTAATCTTTACACATGTATACACTTACTTGTTCAAAGCTAGTAGATGAAGTTGAATATTTTTTGAAAAATATGAAATGATTTATTTGCTCTATTTACAGGCATGAGATGAATCAGCCAACTAGAAATGGATACCAACCAAACCTCCACTGGTGGTAACATGTTTGCTCGCATTCCAACAAACCCTAGTCCAATATTTCAGGTAACGCTCTCTCCGGTTCCAACCCAGCAGGGAACTGTGTTGATGCAGAGCCCTGGTCCAGTAGCTCAGGTTAACCCGTCATCCGTTCCAACACAGACTGTTGTCAATGTCATTCAAAGCGCGGGCCAAATAGTTCAGCTAAACTCTTCTCCAATCCCAACTCAGAAACAGACTGTCGTGATGCAAAGGCATGACCAAATCTCGCAGGTAAACCCTTCCCCCGTTCCGACCCAGAGACAGGCAATTGTGATGCAAAGCCCCGGTCCAGTAGCTCAGATTGATCCTTCACCCGTTCCATCCCAGAAACGGACTATCGTGATGCAAAGTCCTAGTCCAATAGTACAGGTGAACATCTCTCCTGTTCCAACACAGAAAGGGACTGTTATGATGCCTGTTGCCAATGCCACCCAGAACTTCAGCCCTACCCTGCCTGTGCAGAAACAGTCAAATATCCCTCTCCAACTGTCAGCCTCCTCTGGGATCATCCTGGCAACAAGACGGGATGGCATTCCTGCTAGCAGCCTTCAAGGAGCAGAGAAGGGCAGAATCCCGGCCAGTGTAGCAAGACGAGATCTGGATGCAACCACCCCAGTCCATTTGTCAAGTGAGAAAGGGAGGATGAGTGCATTGGGTGTTGCTATGGTATCAAGAAAAGATGTTGAGCCAGGTGAAGGACATCATGAAGAGTCAAGACCTAACATGTCTAGGTTGTCCAGTGTGCTGAACTCCCTCTCTGATCAGGACCAAGCCAGCATGGATCTTGAAGTACAGTCTGTCATGTTTCCAGGTAACTTCAGGTCAATTTCATAAAGCTCTTTTATCAGTCATTTCACTGACAATTAATTGGTCTGACTTTGATTAATTAGTTCAGATCTAATAGCAACATATGAAAAATGTGCTTCTATAGTTAGCTACAAGGATTCTCATTGTATGACTAATTTTGCTGTACTTTTATGGAGAAAAAAATCAAGTTTTATTTTAAGTTTAGTTACATGTTTGTTAGGATTATCATGTCATTAGCATAGTTCTTCAGCAAATATTTAAGATTAAAAAATTCTAGTTGCTGTAATAAAAAGTATTGTTGAGAGAGGACTTAAAAATCTTAAAACATACTCTTGTGACTAGTGTACATGTACATTATTATAAAGTGAGGCAAAAGTCATTAATTTTGAATGAAAAGGTGTAATGTTTATTAACTTAAGCCATTTCCATTTCTAGACATTAATTTATGTATCAATACACCAGTCTTTGGTCATATTTATGTAATATTGACGATCAACAAAGCACATGTCTTTGACAGAATACTCACTACATGTATGTAACAGAGCTCCTTGGAGGATATTTCATCTTTAAAGGACAAGTCCACTTCAACAAAAAGTTTATTTGAATTAAAAGAGAAAAATCTAAACTAAACATTACACTGAAAATTTCATCAAAAGCGGAACATTTGCTTAACTTAAAAAATAGTTATATGCACATCCTGGTTGGTATGCAAATGAGGTGACTGATGATGTCACCCACTCACTGATTCTTTTGTATTTTATTTTATGAAATATGATATATTTTTATTTTCTTATTGTCCTGTAAAACAAAGTCTTGTTCCTTCCTGAATAGAATTACGATTGTTATAACATTTTATGGTTCTGTCAAGTTGGTCCTCATTGTCACATCGATAAAAATGAAATATTATTATTCAAATACACAAATATATAGTGAGTGAGGGACATTGCTGCCTCTCTCATTTGCATATCACTTAGTTGTGCATAACTGCAGAGAACTAATTTGTGAAAAATTAGCGAAACTTTAATATGTCGTGTAACTTCCTTATTTTACATCCTATTTTGATGAAATTTTCTATGTTGTGCTTGTTTGATTTTTGTCTATTTATTCAAATCAACCTTTTTTGGGGGTGGACTTGACCTTTGAATGATATTGATGAGCTTATCAGTTACAATTGTTCTTATGTATGGTACTGTAGGTTACACTTGTAAATCTAATATATTCTTTTACAGAGAGCAGAGGCCTTCTACCGACAGTGAAAAGGATCTGTCCAAGTAGATCATCCTCTTCAAGCAAAGCATCAAGCAAATCTAGCTATTCACCAATGAGGGTAAGTGCCTTATTACCATCAGTTTTCCTTTCAATTAATAAAAAAAAATAGATTATTGAAAGAGAGAGAAAAGATTCTTCATGCAGGCCCAATCCCCTCCACCCCACCATTCCATTCCTTGTTTTTATTTGGCAATAAGTCATGGTTGAATATTTTTGCCACCCACTGTATGAAAAGTAGGGCAACAATTTTATTTCGTATATTTTTTATTACTTTTTTATTATTTCTTGTATATTCATTCTTTTTTTTCTATGAAAAAAACACGATAAAACATTTAAATACATATGAAACAATAAACTGTGGAATATGATATCAGCAAATAATAGGGGGATTACTTCCCAAAAATGATAAGGTTGTTGATCGATGATCTATGAGATATTAAAAAAAAATCATTCTAACAAGAGGGGATAACTTTTTAACAAGTTTTTCGGTACTTTGAATTCTCAGTGTACATGTACCAAGCACCATTTGTGATATATTCAGCATTTTTTTTGGATTAGTTACAATTCCAATAATCTCAGTGGCCTAAGATATATTTTCTGGGGTTATATTGACCCGTAAAGTAAAGACAGAGAGAGAGAGAGGATTTATATGGTCAAGAAGTGATAAGATAGGGAAAAAAATGTGACTGAAAGAGAGACAGGCAAAGAAAAAAGAACCCCCTCCCACACCCGTATCAGAGTTACGGGGTCATTACGAAAATTTCCCATTTGATTCTCGACCGCACTTCGGACTGCAAACTGCGGTCGGATACCCCTTTTTTCATTTGGAAAATCTTAAACAACATTTCCAACCCCGATAAACCCATCTTGGCCAAGTAATCCCCTTGTCTCAATTTCACCACCACGGGCCTGCTAAACGAGCATTGAGCCAAGGATGAAATGATAAACAACAGCTGTGCTATTACGTAAGACTTGTCTGCCTGTAGAAGGATCTTCGGAATGAAATTATTGTATTCGATATTAATCACGTTTTCAACAAGTATATTACATTCAGACATCCAATACTAGTCCATTTTCAATTTCGAACTAAGAAAATCGACCTCGAAATAAGGAAAGTAAGCAGAATAAGAATTACGGTATGCTTAGCATGCAAGGACCGCGATGCATCCCATATAGTTTCTGTCCGTCCAGCAAGAAAATATGGGATGCATGCCGTTCACTCACGCAATGATAAAGTCTTAACGAAAGAAAGGAAGGAAGGAAGAGAGAGAGAGAGAGAGAAAGAAAGAAAGAAAGAAAGGAAGAAAAAGTTTCTATCAACGCGTGTATACATGGAACTCCATGCACTCACCAGAACTACACACATTGCAATCCATCGTGTGTGGCCCCCTGCTGTGACCGTTGATGCTGGGGTGTATTATCTTCGGACCGAGGTCAAGAAACAGGTGTTTCTATACTTAAATTTCATGCTTGAGGGCAATAGGGTTTGTAGTACTGAGATTTGATGATAAGGGAAACTGCCCAAACTGGGGTATACTGCTCTTCAAAGCAAGATTTTCGTCATGGTTACGACTGTCCCGTCGGTGGATTCAGGTCCATCAACATCTTGAAGTTTGATCTTTCCAGGGGACAAATGCCTTTAACCTACCTACATGGAAAATAAAAAGGGGCCCTTGTGGGAGGAAGCCCTTCCTCGTGATCACCAGCCAGTAGAATTAGTCTTAATAATAGACAAATTACATTAGTTATTCCACATATCTTGTTCTCAATCCATGGAAAGTAATAACAAACTAGAAAATTGTAGTTTGCCTATCAATCACTTCAGGGGATGTTTTGTGTTTGTTTATCTCTCAAGATCACAGCTGTAATGCATAGAAACACACTGAACATTATTCTGGAGTTTAGATGGTACATCAACAGTGTGTTGCACCTTGTACTGTTTCCCCAAGAAGTGCACAAAAATGAATTTATATGATATCAAAGCAAACAAATATGTACATGTGAGAGAAATTAGTGAATTTGTGACTTGACCTTCATAGTCACCTGATAGGAGTCTTGTCAACCAGGAAGGAGGGTGGGCTCCTTAGATTTTGGTTGACCCTTGGATCTCAATCCTGTAGATCTCAGTCATGGATCACATGATCACGACAATTTGCACGATTGTAGAAAGTCTTGTGCATGAAATAGGAATTTGGCTGTATAATGCAGACCTGCCAACCAGTACGTTTTAGGCGTATTAAGTACGTTTTTGCAACCAAAATATGGCAGTACGTTTTTTCTTTAAAAATGTGTTTTTTTGTTTAAAAAGAAATAATAAATCTCTGTATGTCTCTATTTCATAAAACGTATACAAAAATGGTCATTAGATCAATGTAATTTCAGGTAACTTTTTTTCAATCATTTTGTTAAAACCAGGGTGAAGATATACACATGTTTCAATGTTTTTTTTTTATCTGCAAGAGCAGTGCGCATTTTAGCTTGCAGGCAGCTTGAGCGCCGTGATGAGCGAGTGCGCCAAGCATTTTATTATGAAATACACTTTTTTGGGGAAAAATACAGTTTTTTTTTATCACAGAATACAGTTTTTCATTCCCAGAGGTTGGCAGGTCTGATAATGCCCATGTCAATCCAATTCAGAAGCAGCCAACACAAGACTGCTACTGAAGTGGATTGAAGGGGGGGGGGTGTATCCTTTGTGAGTCTCCCTCTATGTTGGGTTTTGGAGAAAGTAGCTTTCCTTTCACAAGAAGCCAAACTGGTCTGATAATATGTGTCTCATCTGTACACCCCTGGTGTTCTTTGCGTTGGTTTGACTGACGAGATATGCAGTCACCAATTCTCAGAAAGATGTTATTTACACTATTTCCCCCTAGCTTTGCCTCTAGAAGATTAGCTGCACCCCCATATCGCCTCCAAAGAGCATTGGACTCATAATCGCAAGGTTGTGAGTTCGAATCACTACTATGCCATTGTCTCCACTTTGTCTCCATCTTTATAAATACAAGTGCTCACTTTTGTTATTATGTTCTTAATAAAATTTGTTTGTTGGGAGAGGTTTTCTTGCAGAGTGCTGACTTGTCCTCCATTAATCTTAGTCTGATGCCCAACATAGTCTAAAGTTTTAAGTTATTTTAATGTTTTCATTAAAGGTTGGTCGTCAGATGTGAAAACACATGGTTTAGAGTAAATCAGTCAAGAAGTTATGATATTTTTCCAAAGAAAACTGAATTTTGATGTTTAATTTGATTTCAGTTATGTACTAAAGTGCAATACGAAGCTGTCAGTTTTTTACTTGGACTTGTCCAATTATCGTTTTATACAAAACAATTGAAATGTAATGATATATTACCAAGCCATTGGAAAATAGACTTGGAGATTGCTTTTAAAAGAAACTAAAATTCTTCATGTTGTACATATTGACCTTATTAAGTACATGTAGATTAGAAAGTGTTGATTTTTCCCTTCGATCCCTTTGATGTACTAAGGAAATGATAGAATACTGCAATTACCCTTTTTTTTTCATTTTAACATCCATCATTTTAGGGTCTGTTGACATCTGAATATTTCCTTTAAGTTAAAAGAAAACATGATGAAACTACCAGTATCTTTTCCATTATTTAACATCAATCTTTTTAACCTTTAAAAAATGGTGGTAGTGGTGGTGATGGACAGGGTTCAACATGAAAGAAAGTTACCATAAACATTAGAGAGTTTAGTCAAGTATTTTTCCTCCTTATAACAATTCTTGCTTTCTTTCTTTGGAGGCATCATAACAGATTGTAGTTGACAGTCATTTGTGGGACTGTTTAGATATTTGTAATTCCACAAATACTTTTCAAAGAGCAATATTGTTTTATGTATTTCTCGCCATGCAGCAATCAACATCTTTCACCAACACAAAAAGAGGCAATATCCAAACTACTACACCTACATTTCCTATAGGTAAGTCAATTGATCGCATGATAAACTAATCTGTCTCTTTGTCATCAACTTGGCATGTGATGTGGGTTGGGTTGGCGGTAGGGTACCATACATGTATAACAGAAGTTACTATATCACTCGTCTACTTGTAGCTCTCTCACTAACAAGTTAAAAATAAAAATTTTTGAATGAATACAGGACGGTCAAAGGACAACATATCGATTTGTGATTTGGGGTTTGGAAAAAAATAGGGAGTGACATGAATTCCATGAATTTGATTGGTTCAGGGTTTTTTTTTAACTCGTAATATTATTGGTAATTTGTAGATGGATATTACCTATTGGTAATATTCAGTGTCAGTTGGTTGTTATGATTCACTGACAAGGAGATTGATATTTAATTCTAATTTGGTTATTCACATTGTAATTTCTTATCTGATTAATATTCTTAATATTTGTGTCGCATCTCTGTTATATGATAGCTCTTCTACACAGAATTTTGAAACTTATTACATGCTAACTTATGCATATTTTTCAAAACTCACAAAAAATGCCTCTTATTAATTTGTTGACTGATTTTGAATTTTTTTCTTTTGTTCCATCTGAGAGGTACATGAGGTTCACCAAGGTTCTACATAGAATTTTGAAATTTTGACTTGAAAATTGTTTATGCTAGTTAATTATACAAAATTCATTCATAAGTCACAAAAAAATGCTTATTCTCTGTCATTTGTTTCCTCAATTTATGTCAGCAATATAATTCACTATAGTGTCAACTGGGCTGAAATAAAAAATTGTGTTAAATTTCGTTGCAAGATGCCGGATGAGCTCCACATCATTGATGTGCTTTTTTTGTTTTGTTATTTCCTTCATTGTTGTGATTTCAAATTATGTATCTTCTTGAAATGAGAATATTAAATACCAGGGGCCCGTAACACAAAACTTAACAATGATCGTAGAACATTTTTCTACGATTGATTCCATTGACTACAATGTACAATCAATCGTGAAAATCAAGCGTACGATCGATCGCTAACCTTTGTGTTACGGGACTCAGATATGGCATAATTTTGTGCTCCTCTTTATTTAAATTATCTCCTTTTGTATTTTTCTTCTCCATTCAATCATAGTGGACCACAGTATCCACCAACTTGCAGCACAGGGGGAGTTGGCATTGATCGCAGAAAAGCTTGAAACCGGGACAGATATTGACGAAACCGACCCGTTGGGTCATACTGCCCTCTCTTGGGCTTGCCAGCACAACCAGGTGGACATGGTACGGTTTCTACTGGAGAATAATGCAGACCCGAGGAAGGCCAGTTTAGATGGGGAGACAAGTCTTGCCTTTTCATGCAGCATCGGAAATGCAGATATAGTCCGTATGCTTCTGCAAAGGAAAGCTCCTGTTAATGTCTTCGACTATGTAAGTATATATTCAGTTGGAAATTATTGTCATGCCTGTCTCCGTCTATTAAAGGCCACCCAAGGAAAATGCATAAAATTGCCGCTGAAAAAGGATGGCCTTTAATATAAACAGGGTTGTTTTGACACATATCCCTTTCAAATGATATTTAATTTTGGTGGCAAATGGGATTCTTCATCTTTCAAATGAGATTTAATTTTGGTGGCAAATGGGATTCTTCATCTTTGCACAGTGTCACACAAATTTTTGGTCAAGACCTGATTTCAAATTATCAACTTGAAGTTTTAGAGATTTTCCAAGATTTTGTTGTTATCTTCCCACTGTGTACATGGTTCAGTACCTTATTTCATTAAATAAAAGCTACATCCCTTTAAGATCCTTACATTCCTCCACTTCCAGTTCTCTTGTTGCACTCGAAGTTTCGAAAACCTGGGGGGGGGAGATCATTTGTCTATTCATCTGCTGTGATATGGAACAGCCTTCCTAAAGATGTTTAACTTGTGAAACTTTCACCCCCCCCCCAAAAAAAAAAACATCAGAAAACATTTTTGTTCAATTCTTCTTGATGTAAACTAACATTTCTTGAAAAGTGCCCTGACCACTTTACAGAGTGAATTTGATGCAGTATAAGGTAACTGCTTTAAACCCAGCGCACACTATACGACGCAATTGCGCTAACAGTTGGAACAATGGGCCATTCCCATCTCAGTGCAATCGCATTGCAGGCCAGCGCACACATTGCAACAGCTCTGCAACATACTGCATCTCATAATGCCTCTTCTTTTGCACATATGTATTTTGTACATATTTGCACATACAATGTATGCACTGCATACACACAGCAAATCGGCCATGACGCCATCGTCCAGGACAATTCTGATTGGATGAAATTAGCAAAATCGTAGAAAGATTTAACGTCAAATGTCTGAGATTTTATCTGCGATCCTACTGCAACAAAGCGTGTTGCAGTTGCAGTGCGCTGTCTGTTGGCGCACACTCTATGATTTTGTTGCAATCAGATCTTGTTCCAATCACATTGCGTAGTGTGCATTGGGCTTTAGTCAAATCATTTGGGACCTCATGAATCTGTTTGAAATCAAGAAAAATGTAGCAAACAATTTGCACAATCAGGTCTAAGAAGGTTGACTTATGCAAGTTTACTTGTTTTTTTTTATAGAATGGAGGCACCCCATTGGTGTATGCTGTTTATCACAACCATCCTATCATTGTTAAGATGTTATTAGATTCTGGAGCTGACATGACCCAAGAGATGGAATCTGGCCACACCCCTCTCAGTCTGTCTATGGTGATGGGTCATAAACAAGGTCAGTCACATTTCACTTCTATTCTGTCATTAGCTTTATTCTGGTAGAGTACCAAAAATGACATCACCAATTTTGTTTTTGTGTATTTCCACATTTTCTCAATCATAATTTCATACAGTATGATGAAAACCTCCATTGAAATGTGGTATAAACAGTCATGAAGTTATGAAGTGGGTCTCAGTAAGGATGTATACGCCTCATCTTGGGCCTTCATGGACCGATTCCCAGTACATGTGGATTGAGGCTTGTTTTTCATCATGTTCTCGAGACATGATAACAAAACCACTGAAATGCATAAGAAAATTGTGACATTGTCATTTTGGTACATTACTAGTGTTTGCCTTCAACATTTTCATTTATTCTTGACAATCAAAATTATAGTTGTAGAAGTTGTAATAATTATAGTGATATCATAGTAGTATTTGATACTAACAGTAATAGTAGTGGAGGAGGAAGTGGGAAAGGAAGGGGTGCTAGTAGTAGTAGTAGAAGTAGAAGTAGTAGTAGTAGTGGTGGTAGTAGTAGTTGTAGTAGTAGTAGTAGTAGTAGTAGTAGTAGTAGTAGTAGTAGTAGTAGTAGTAGTAGTAGTAGTAGTAGTAGTAGTAGTAGTAGTAGTAGTAGAAGTAGCAGCAGTAGTAGTAGTAGTAGTAGTAGTAGTAGTAGTAGTAGTAGTACTAGTTGTAGTATAAGTATAAGTAGTAGTAGTAGTAGTAGTAGTCGTCGTAGTAGTAGTAGTACTAGTTGTAGTATAAGTAGAAGTAGTAGTAGTAGTAGTCATATTAGTAGTAGTAGTAGTAGTAGTAGCAGTAGTAGAGGTAGTAGTGGTAAGAGTTGTAGTGGTTGTAGTAGTTGATTGTACATAAACTCCTTTAGAGTTTCAAAGACAATATTTATACTCTCCTGGCTTACAAGCACTGTGGTATCAATATTTTGGTTGCAAACATGCTTAAAAGAGCAATGCACATTTTTTTGTCAATCATTCCTCTTGTGTATGTTGAAAAACGAGGAGACCGTTATCCTTGCTGTTTGCTTCTCATTTTATGCATTCAGTTCAGAGAGTGATAGAGCAACACATGCTGTCATTGCTTCAGATCACGTAGAAACAGACAGACAATTGGACATCGTTCAAAGACATCTGCCAGTGGCTAACTTGCTCCTAGAAACCCTTCAGGATTAGAGGATACTGTGCTTTGATGGACAGGGAAGCATTTCATGAAACAAGCACTCAGTGACCTCCTCTGATCCTTACATCTGATTGACTCAGAGCAAATTAGTAAAAATCACTGTGAAAACTTTTCATGTAACGCTTTGCCAGTGGCTAAAATGCTCAGGACTGGAAACCCTTCAGGATTAGAGGATACTGTGCTTTGATAGACAGGGAAGCAGTTCATGAAACAAGCACTCAGTGACTTCCTGTGATCCTTACATCTGATTGGTTTAGAGCAAATTAGTCAGTAAAAATCACTGAAAACTTTTTCCTGGAAACCCATCAGGATTAGAGGATACTGTGCTTTGATGGACTTGGGAAACATTTCATAAAAGAAATAGTCAGTGATTTCTCTCACTATTGTTAAAAGCTACTAGTAATCCTTATTATCTGAATGGCTTAGAGCAAATTAGTCAATAAAAATCAGTGTGAAAACTTTTTCCTGGAAACCCTTCAGGATTAGAGGATACTGTGCTTTGATGGACTTGGGAAACATTTCATTAAACAAATAGTCAGCAATTTCTCTCACTATTGTTAAAAGCTACTGTGAATCCTTATATCTGATTGGCTAAGAGCAAATTAGTCAATAAAAATCACTGAAATTTTTTTCCTGGAAACCCATCAGGATTAGAGGATACTGTGCTTTGATGGACTGAGAAGCATTTCATACAACAAATAGTGATTTCTCTCACTATTGTTAAAAGCTACTGACATCCTTGCATCTGATTGACTTAGAGCAAATTTGTCAGTAAAAATCACTCTTAAAACTTTTCATGAAATGCCTCATGGAACTTTGACTGGAGGAGGGTCTCTTTAAGAATAGGCTACATGACTTCAGGACATGGCACAGAGAGTCCATTGTGGAGAACTTCTTTATTTTCAGTGTATTGACTCTGATATTGACTTTGGTTCTGATGGCCAGGGGAGCATTTCATCAACATTTTTTTCTGACAACTTTTCTATATTCTGATTGGCTGTGAACCACAGTTCCTATGGTAACTGTGGGATAACACATCTTGACAAATCATTTCCTGGAGCGCTTTGCAGGGGATCTGTTGCAGAAACAGTTGCGATCAAATGCAACCTCAAGGATCAAATGCAACTTCACAATTAGCTGATGAGAACTGTATATTTGGGACTAGCGTTTGAATTTTTGTAGAACACAACTTACTTTGCAACAAGGTGTTGTCCTTCGAGGCCTAATGAAGGTAATAGAGACCTCCTTATACATGTACATGTAAGTGCTATAATAACAATAACATGCCATTTGCTGTTCATAGTGAGTAGAAATTTAATCAAGAAGTGATGTTTTCTTTCTCAACACAGTCGATGTGTGGAGTGACTCTTTGCAGTCAAACCATCCCCCATCCTTTTTTTTACATCGCCCATTGGCCCCTCTCTCATATTACAACCAGCAAGGTTATATTATGACTTTCTATATCTGTTTTCCTTGATTTTTGTTTTGATGTTTATTTCCTGCTGGTCAATAACAAGAACTAGTTTTGCAAGTCCATAACCCGGAAAAACTTTCGCTTCCTGTCATTGCTTTTGTTGAGAGCGAAATTGAACCTGTGAATGCAGCTTGTTGATATGCTGAATTTCTTAATAAATATCATGAAATAATCTTTACCTGGAAATATTATTTACAATGATACAGGGTTGAGTAAAGTTTTACTAATAACTCAAAGTCCTAACTATTTTCATATTACTATATTTTTATATTTTCTAAGGATGATAGCCATGTGAGAGGGTACGTTGGTAGAGTATGCACAGAATATCAACAGAGTTCTAAGCCCAGAACCTTCTAATTTAGAAACCTTATTGATTCAAGAAGACAATGTGATCTGAAGGCACTGTCACATTGTCTAGTGCAAGCCTTGGGAGTGAGTTGCGGGTGATTGCCCGCAACAAAGGCTTGAGCATGTTCAAAACTTGTCTGCATGCAAATCAGACTTGCGTGCGCTTCTGCAGGGAGCTGCGTGTGAGATACTGTCAGTGTGCGGGCGACTGACAATGCGGGGTAGCAACAATAGTCACCTGCAACTCGCCCTCAAGGCTTGCAAGGAATAAATGTGACAGGGTCTTTAGTTTCTTTACTACTCCTTGAGATTGAAATATCATTGCTGTTTGTCATGAGGAATAAAGGCACTTTACTTATGCTTTCACAGGAACCAGAGTGCATATTATAAATCACAAGTTAATAATAATGATAATAATATTAATAATCTGTTTTCATAATATAGGGCTCAGTACATCGGAAAGATGTCTCTAAGCACTTAACAGATCTATGTTTTAGTTAGTTATTACTCAAATTTATGGAGTACCTCTTGCTAAGTCATTTATTTGGCATATTTTGACAATTATATGAAATGGAAAAGTGCCCCCAAGTGTCAATTTTTTATTTTTCAATTGGACCAACCCCCCTCCCCCACAAAATTATATTGAATAGAATTTCAATATCTGTGGGAGCCATCCATGTGCAGACTGAATATTTGTTTGGTCAGGAGACCACACAGCTAGCCTTTAATTACTCTTTTGTCTATAAGTGAAAGGGCCAAATTTGTTATAAGTTTTGTCAGCTTCTTAGGAGAAAGATGTTAGCCCCATTGATAACACTCTGATAATGATGCTTGGGACCTTTTTGACATTCAGGAAGCTACTGTCTAAAGTGGAATTATATATGCAAAAACAAAGGGAAAGAAATTTGTGCAATCTGAGGGGGAGAGTGCGAGTGAGAGACAGATGGGGACAAGGGGGGGGGGCAGTCTGAGATGAGGAGAGTCTGTCAATCATATACATGGAGAGGATATGACTTATTATTATTGAAACCTGATCAGTATTTCTATTAATGTGTCAACTATTCAGTAAACTTTTCCAGGTATGAAACATGTCTTCTTTAGAAATGTGCTGGTAAGATCAAATAATCCCTTCCTTGAAATTTAAGCCCTTCTTTGAAATTTGTTCCATTGGTTTTCTTGATAAGGAAGGGAAAATATTGTTTTGAATGTTGAAATTAAAACAAGCAATGGACTGCAAAAATACTTAAAATATATGTTAAGTTGATTTCAAGAAACTTGTTATTGATTTTCATGATATACTGTATGTATTTTTGGTTAGGATGTGGTTTTTCAGTCAGCAATAAGGAAAAAGTGTAGGGGGTTACTACTATCCATCACTGCCTGTGCTATCACTATTACTGCTTATACTACCACTACTACTACTACTACTGTTCTATTTCCATTGTTGCTTCTACTACCACTAATGCTACCAATACACAACACAGTAAAAATGCTGTTTAAAATCTTACAATGCTGTTTACTATATGATCCTTACAGTAGTTGAACATTTTAAACAACCATGCTTAATTTATTGAGATTTAGATATTGAACAGCATTAGACATTAAACAGCATCACACACAAAATAAATAAAGGGATTCATCCAAAACTTGCATGCAATAGCGACAATAAAGAACAATGAAAGAGAAATGATATGAAAGGTTTTTTTTTTTAGATCAGTTTCTAAAATGTATTTTCATGTTTTCGCATGCTTTTTAATACTTAATTTGTATGTGTTAATCATCAATTAAACCAGGATACATTGTCAGGAATAATAATATAACTAGTACTGTCCTCAAATGTTTTTTTTTTATTTCTTCCTGTTAATACTTGTTACTGATAATATATATTTACTAGCTTTTTGTGTCTTGTCTTTTTTTTAATCCAGCAGGCTGGATTTTGATTTCTCTCTTTATAATTTCATCACTCAAAAATGTATAAGTATTTATTTATTAATTGTCTATCATGATCATATAACCCTGCACGTATCTTATCAGGAATAGGATCCATTCAGTATATGTGCATTTGTTTCATTTTGCAGGTTCTTGACTTTATTTTACCTGGTTTTCTTGTATTCGTTTTACACATACATACATGTAAGTGCATATATGCAGGTTCATCATTTTAGTCTGGGCCCCATCTTACAAAGAGTTATGATTGATCCAATCAATCGCAACTATGGAAAGCCAGCAAAGTCAACATATAAAATGCATATTTATTCAAAATAAATTCTAGTTATGAAATGTATATCCATAAATTCATTGATTTCTTGACAATTTGGTGTGTTCTCCTTTGTTTACATAGAACATTTTGCAAATTTCCTGTAGAAAAAATTATGACACTGATGGATTTCCATAGAGTTACGATTGATTGGATCAATCATAACTCTTTGTAAGACGGGGGCCCTGTTGTCAGTTTCTTGCACACAACCATTCATCTTGATTTTATAATTCTTTTCAACTTGCCTTTTGAAAATTTGTAAATTCTTCCCACTTTATCCCACCATCAGGTGCACGCATTAATCTGGCATTATGTGGCATTTTATTTCTATGAAATAGTTGGATTGTTAGATTTGATGCATACATAATGGCATATGTACATGTATATTGGTCATGCCTGTATATTGAAGGAAGTGTTTGGTTGTATACATTGCTTGACTTTCATTTTCAAGATTAAAGATGTTAATTTGAAAAAAAAATGATTATATGTAGACAGGCCTTGATTCACTTGAGTGCAATACTGTGAATGTTAATACACATCGTTCAAAGTTGATAAATCCCCCCCATCCCCTAAAGAAAAAAAGTGTCTCTGTTCCAGATCATTACTGCATTAAATGATCTTGTATTCTTGGGGCCCGTTTCAAAAATCTTGTTATAACATTTTTGCAATAACAGGTACAAGCTACTGAAATCCTTCGATCTGAATGGCTGATAGTAAATTTGTTGAGGTTTACAATTGGTCTGCGATCCGATGTCAGAATAAAATGTAGTAGAATTTGATGCTAATATTGAGACTTGGAATATCTTACTGTGTAATGTTCGAAATCATTGTACGAATACCTAAGTTCAAATCTGTGACTATGCTATCATCCTTAGAATAAAAGCGAATTTAATATTTAGTCGTAATGACGTCATAGCAGTCGTACGATTGGCTACGATTTGAAACTAATTTGGCCTTTACTCCAAAATAAAGGCTTGCCATCTTTCAAAATGGGTATATTAGTATTCTTTCAATTAAAATAATATGTTCGATTCACTTTTTCAGAAAATGAGCAAAATGCGATTTGTTCCAAAATCGGGTCGCAGACCAATCGTAAGGTGTGCGGTCGCCTTAATAGTAATTGTCCAATTGTTCTGACAAGTATTAAAGTAAGAGGACCCTGTTATGGTGTGGATAGTAAGCAAAAAAAATCACCGTTGGTGAATGTGATGGGCAAACTATCACTTTCGAGGCAAGCCGGATGTAGCTATCTTTCTTCCAATTCAATTTAATTTATTCAGGTCCATAAAGGAAATTTGTATCGGGATTTACATACATACATACATTTCATGACAACATCTAAACATACATGAGTGAAAGACATGCAAAAGTGTGAACGGCAATTATAAAGAAATTACAAGAAAAAAATATATATATACAAACACAATATCAACAAAGAAAAGAAATCTCCTACAAGGCACCATCTCCTCCCCCGCGCTCACCCGACAAGAAGGTGAAACAATGTCTAGTGTAGAGAGATAGAAAAAGAGAAGAAGAGAGAGAGAAAGAGGGGCAAGAAGAGGAGAGAGAACAGAAAGAGGAGATTACCCCGGAGAAAATGGAGGCAGGGGGGGGGCAAGACATAGCACTGCCTATATTGCACACTGCATTGAGATAATTAAAGGAAACCAAAACCCAAGAAGAGAATCAATCTTATTGGAAAGAGTAAAATGAGAGGAACAATTTACAAAAAGTTTCATCAAAATCGGTTATGAAATAAGCAAGTTATGGAAGATTAAAAAGTCTTGTTGTACTTTCTATGTGGATCCTCAAATTGGCAAACGTGCTTCAAAATGGCTGATTTTGTGGACAACTCTCCATTTGTTTTGTACACATATTTTCAGATTTTCCCCTTTATTTTACATATTTCACATTATCACCTCCTGACCTTGACATATATGGTGTGGATTATATTTTCCCATGACATATGTTGTGCTCAGAAGGAGGCAAGATGCAACTTGAAAGATAATGAGGAAAATCTGAAAATTTGTGTACAAAACAAATGGAGAGTTGTCCACAAAATCAGCCATTTTGAAGCACGTTTGCCAATTTGAGGATGCCCATAGAAAGTACAACAAGAGTTTTCAAACTCCCATAACTTGCTTATTTCATAACCGATTTTGATGAAACCTTTTTTTTAATTGTTCCTTTCATTTTACTCTTTCCAATAAGATTGCTTTTTTTTTCTTGGGTGTTGGTTTCCTTTAAATATTGCATCCATTTCAAATACCGTACACCAGCTACTTCCAAGCTGAAGAAAGATAGCGAATTCATCCAGCTTGTCGAGGAAGAGATAATTTGCCTCGTCATCTTGAAATCAAGAGGTGACTATGTGCTTTATATTCCACATCGGGAACCACCCAAACGATTTATTTTTCAATTTAAGTTTATGTGAACGTATATTTTTGTTCTGGATCCTACTCGAAATATTCGTAGTATTGTTTATCTGTAATTTACTATTTATATTAGTCCGGTATTTTCTCCCCGTCTTAAAAAAAAGTAACTTAGATTTGGTTTCATTGTGCATACTTCCCTTTGCTTTCTATTCTAATTTGATATTGGTGATATACAAAAACCTCTTTTTCATATTAATTTTTTCTCTCAAACATGATATTTGCTGAAAATTTTGACAAAACAGGAACCGAAAGTCCAGACAAACGTTAGTGAAACATTCTTATTTGTGCGTTTCTGCGTAAAGGAAAATTGTATTTTTTGTTTACCACCAAATCGTGTAATATCACCATTAAAAATGTGTGTAAAGTAAATACGAAGAGGTAAAGAAGAATAAAAAGGTATTTAAGCACGAGATGGATAGAGAGAAGGTCAGAGGGGGGGGGGAGTAGGTAGAAGTAGAAATGGTACGTGTAAGAGATATTGAGAAAATAAGAAAAGAGGGTTAACTTTAAAGGTGAAAAATTAAGGAGGTGGTTATAATTGTGTGGGATTGTATTATGAGTTTTTTTAAGAATGGAGTCGCGACGGTTATATTAATTCAAGGGTCTTCTTATTTTCACAGAAGCATGAAAGAAAACTCTGGTGCACTGCAGCCTTTGATGGCGAAGTGTTTTAGAAAACACACGACTCCTATATACAGTATTTCCTGTTTTATTTGAGTCGAAAACCGGGATATACACATGGCGAAATATATCTCGAAGTCGTATTATATCCTAACAATTTGCTAAATAAAAGTTTCCTTACTTGAAAAATGTTACAATGACAATTTAAAAACATTATTTTGACAAACTTCCACAACTGATAACATACTAGAAATGAAGATGAGATTGTTGGAATATATTCAATTATAATGTGTGTCATAGTTGCGGCCCATGCGCTCAATCGAGTAATTTTCTATAATCATACACTCAGAAATGATGCAGATATTTTTTTCAGGTGGGGGCACCAAGACTCATTAACTTTTTCAACGAACCTAGAAAGCGAGGAAGAGAACTGGCCGAGCTTGTTGGGGGGGGGGGGCATTTTCTAATTTAAAGTTAAAGGATTGAGAAAGTGTACATCATAACTTAAGGGATTATTAGTAGATGAATTCTAATGAGGGGTCGAAAGAGAGATAAGGCTTGTGTGGCAAAACTGCAATTGACGGAGACCGACAGATGATGCAGAAAAGATAAAGAAACATAGTATAGTTGAACATTTCAAATAGCTTTCTTAACTATGTATGTTTATTCCCTTTATAGGATAAAAGACAATGTCAAGAATATATCGTTTGTCCAATTGATAATGCAAACTGGAAAGTATATTTTTCACCTTCAAAATATTTTCTTTCTTCATGAGCGTTGCTAGGATATTTTGCTATGGGAGAGGGGTGATATGAGACCTAAATTTGCCGACAATCCACTATGGTCGTACCTATACCCACTTGACCTTGAGTTCGTTTTAGCCATGTAGGTGCTACGATTCGTATTTTCTTTACTGAATTGATTACAAAAATTGACATTTTAAAACATAAAAAAATCATAAAAAAAGATCAATACTATAAAACAGAGAATCTGGTGATATACATATTTTTATGGTCCTTTGTATTATTCATTTTCACAATAGATTTTGTCAACAGTTTTTAATGTGAATATCATACTGTACATATTTACATTTTCAAAATAGTAAACGGATATTTAGTTTTAGATTAGCAAAGTGGATGTATTGTTGATCTCCATAGAACAACATACTTAATTTCTAAGCGCGCCATAAAGATCACCACATCTAAGTGTTAAGTATCCTTAATTAGGAAACATACCATGGGTTGTATTCTCTCTTTTTTGGTTAGATGATCATCTTTTTATGAAATACCAGTTGCTATTTAATGAAAAGTATATTGTAATCGTACTATGAAAAGCTTTCCAAAATTATGAAATTTGAACAAACATAGTGAATAAGACTATTAATTGGTTCATTATCTCTGCGAGGATAATTGGAGATGAAGCAAGATCAATACTGTAACATTGTGGACTTAAAAACCTTATTTGGTATAACCAGGAGGTCGTCCCTGGTCTAACATTCCTTTCTTCGCTTTGTTCAAGTTGTGTGTAAGTATAAATTAATTCGAGGCTTTCATGCAAGATGCACAAATTATTGTAATGTTATTATTACGCTATATCGCTTACAGAATTAATGAAGATTTAGAAAAGAATTTTTAATGCCACGTTAATTGTATTTAACATTAAATATTTATCTTTTGAAATGAAATTGTATCTTTCAACAATGCTTTTTAAACTGAAATAGACCATTTCGAAATGATATTGTAAATGAATTAAAGCAAGTTTTAGGCCTTTTGAAAAATAATGTTAAAAATAAAAAGCAATCACTTTTAATTTTACAACAATATAAAAATTATAATAATGTAATACATTTATAGAACTCAGAAATCAAATAAAGATACAGCTGCCTCTAATCGTCAAATTAGGTCAACTACAAATTATTGCTAAAATAATATTTCTCTCACCCTGGTCATACTCCATATTGAATATTTTCAATATTGAATTTGTTCATGCTTTTATTTAAATTGAATCAATCTTTCTTTTACTTATTTGTATCATGTTGAAAAATGAAAAATAAATTGAATTGAATCATAGCGCTTAAGATTTTATAAAGCTTTAACATCAACACACTTCAATAGCACTTGAAAACATCATTATGTATCATCAGCAACACCAACAATAAAACCAAGATGCTGAACATTATCAATGACATAAAACCTCAATAAATAAAAAGCCAACAATAGCAACATCACAAACATCATCAACAACAGCTGCAGCAGCAAGATCATGATCATTTTCAATATAAGATCAACAGCAAAACAAACTTCAATAAATATATACGGTTAACAAAAACAACAACATAACATATTTAAACAACAATGTCGAAAAGCAACAACCATAAAATCGATTTTGTTTAACCCTTTGCAATGCTAATGTTGCTATATCATTACTGAAACATAATTCATCGCATAGCAGGGAATGCACGACATTATAATTATTTTGTACTTTACATATATTATATATCTTGGCGAGAATCCATTTTTTTTATAATGTAACACACTATTATATCAACAACCAGTCAGGTACCGTGTGTCAAGGGGAGGGGGGGGCACCAGCAAAAAAATTTAGTCACTTAGGATTTTAGGAAATTCAGGCCTGAAGAGGGGCATTTTACTGCTTGTTGGTAGGATTTCACTAAGACCATACCGTATTTCAATAACCAAATGATGCGAGCGCGAAGCGCGAGCTGAAAATTTATGATATTCAGATCAGAAAAATGGAACATTTTAAGGACCGATTTCAGGGATTCATGAAGAGCAGGTGGGTGTTTCATAAAGCTGTTCGAAAAATAAGAACGATTGGTGATCCTTTCTTTTGATAAATGGTATTCACCATAGGCGATGGTTTAGCGCGTAAGAAGGGATCACCAGTCTTTCTTAAAGTCGCTCTTACCTTACGAACAGCTTTATGAAACGGCCCCCAGACATATCTCACCAATCCACTAATGCGAACGTAAGCACGGACTGGAATTTTTTTTATATTCAGACCTTAAAAGGGGGCATTCACTTTAAGTAGTCACGAAGAAGCATAATTATGTCACTACATAAAACAATACTAATTCGAGGTGCGAGAAAATGGGGTAAATTGACTTGAAAACGGAATGTTTTCGTACAACAGGATTTTATATCTCGTCAAACAGACAATGCGAGCACCAGGAACAATGAACGTAAAAATGGGCCCTGAGCAAATTATGTTTCATAAAGTTTTGAAAAAATATTTCTTATGTAATATAACATCAAATATATAATATAACATATTTACAATAATTTACAATACTGTCTTCTTTCCCACTATACATTTATCTTCCTTTCTCCCTCTTTTCCACCTTTTTTCTTTTGCCATCCGATGGGCGCCCGACCCCACCCGTAGTTACACCACTGTCAACAACTGCTGAGTGAGATTAGAATATTATTCTGTCGTGGTTTCAATTCGATATTGGAGTCATTACTGTGACGTTCGAGTCTCTTGATTGTTCTCTTTTATATTTTGGAATGACTAGAGTCAACCCTCCTTCGGGATCGGGTGTTTCTGTCTCCTTCTGTTCCTTCGACGACCTTCCTAACCTGGGAAGGACATACTTGGCACCGATCCAGTAAAGCGGAATCATGATGAGCCCGTCGAAGATCAGGAAGATGCTATAGAGCGACGGGTACACGACCAGCGCGTCGAGCTGCTGGTCGGCGAAGGTGACGCCGATGATGGCGAGGGTGAGGGCGACGTTCTGCGAGCTGGTCTCAACGGCGATCGTCCTGCAGTTCTTGTGGTCTTGTCGGAGGATCCAAGCCAGGAGGTACGCCAAGCCGAAGCTGAAGAAAGGGAGAGCGATGGCCGAGAACCATACCGACCATGACGTCTTGAAGATAGCGGTGTTGATGATGGTGTTGATGATGAGGTTGAGGATGATGGCAACGAGACCCAAGATGCTGCCGGTCTGTATCGAGAAAAAGAATGAGAATTAATGAGGATAAATGTTTTCCGGGGAGGGGCACCAGGGTATTTATCGTGTGAGGGGGGATAAAATGGCACAACTCAGACCTCCTTATTTATGTTCCACTTTCTCCTTTCTTCTTTTTTATTCCTCTTCCGTCCCCGTTTTTGCACTACTTGAAAAACGTACGGAACGATGACCCCCCCCCCTCGTCTACGTTTGTACCCCTCAAATTCTCCTCTTTCTTTCATTACCCCCAATGCACGAAAGTGAAACATACTAACCCATCTACTCGGTGGCGTACCATGGGTCACGGCATTGGGAGGGGGGCACCAGCAAAAAAGTTGAGTCACGTAGTGGGCGCGCGAAGCGCGAGCTGAAATGTTTGTACATTGACCCCAAACGGACATTTTGAGGATTATTTTTTTAATCCAATAAGAGTATACATATCTCACCATAGTCATCTAAATTAATGCGAGAGCCAAGCGCTTGTCGATTCTTCTTTTTTTAGAATTACATCTAAACACATGAAGCACTTTTGTAATCATTGTAATCATGATTTACATATACGCATCTCACTAATCAAATAATGCGAGCGCGAAGCGCGAGTTGAAAATTTAAGAAATTCAGAACTGAAGAGGCGCATTTTAAGATTTGTTTGTAGGAATTTACGAAGACCATACGTATTTCACTAACTAAATGATGCGAGCGCGAATCGCGAGCTGAAATTTTTTGATAATCAGATCTGAAAAGGGAAATTTTAAAGGAAAATGAAACGCTTGAAACAAGATAGCTTGTGCAAAAACAAAAAATCAAAGAAACAGATAAACGAAAGTTTGAGAAAAATCGAATAAATAATAAGTTATGAGTATTTGTAGTTTAGATCATTATTGTAATGTTGATCCTCTCATTGGCAATGCGACGAAGATGTGTGATGTCAGGTAAGAACAACTACTATCATTCTCAACTGCAGTCTGCATGTAATGATGTTAAAGGAACATGGAAGGTTATTCGTAATGTTTTGAAATCTAATCCTAGACCACAAACTATTACAAAACTTGTCTGGAAAGATGATTGTATTGAAGATAAGAAACTGATGTGTGAAGCATTTAATGATTATTTTTCTAATATTGGTACTACTCTATCTAGCACTATACCTAATATCCAAGAAACCTTTGATAATTATTTGGACAGTCCAAATGAAAAAAACCTATTTTTTGTTCCTGTTGTCAATACTGAGGTTATAGATGTTGTAAGTGGCTTGAAAAGGAAGAAGAGCCCAGGTTTCGATGGTATAACTAATGACTTGATAAAAGATGTAATTTCATTTGTAGTTATACCTCTCACTCACATTTTCAACTTGTCTTTAGTGCATGGAAGTGTTCCTGCAAAAATGAAAATAGCTAAAGTTGTGCCTATATATACATCGGCGGATCCAGGGGGGGTGCGCAGGGTGCGCGCGCCCCCCCTAATATTTGAGCGGCGCCGAAGGCGCCGCTCAAAATAAAAAAAAAATTAAAAAAAAGTAAAAGAAAGAAAAGGCGCTGCTTGAAAAATTAAAAATAAAGGAAAGAAAGGGAAAAGGCGCTGCTTAAAAAAATATACACTGATATAACATTAGCAACAGTAAAGGAAAGACTATCCCCAGCAAAGCGTAATCATATCATCTTCCTTATTTTTTCTTTTAACTACCCTTTTCCCAACAACTTCGCCGGTAGCAGTGCGCTGCCTGCATATAACTGGCGCCAATCAAGAATAATCAGCGCCACCTTAATCTAAATCGGCGCCGGGCAAGAATAATCAGCGCTATTTAGTTATAAATCGGCGCCAGTCAAGAAAAATCGGCACTGCCAGAGTCTTAACCGGCGCCGATCAAGGATAATTAGCGCCACCTAAATCTAAATCGACGCTGGACAAGAACAATCGGCGTCATCTGGTTATAAATCGGCGCCAGTCAAGAATAATCGGCGCCTCCTGGTTCTAGATCGGCGCCAGTCGATTATGGATTGCCGCTGCCTGAATCTTACGTAACGTCGGTAAAAATAATCAGTACTACTTGTTTAAATCGGCGCCGGTCAAGACAAATCGGCGCTGCCTTTGTCTTAACCGGCGCCACCTAAATTTAAATCGGCGCCGGTCAAGAATGATCAGCGTCCCCTGATTTCAATAAATAAGCGCCGGTAGAATAATGAAGAAGGGCCTATTGCTAACCAAATCTAGATCGGCGCCGCGGTCAAGAATGATCGTTTTGCCCTCCCCCAATAATTCCGCATGTGCAAAAACAATAAGATGGTAATGTTACACAGAAATCAGCAAACGAGATTGAGCTACACAACTCGTTCTTTATTAAAAATCGTGCTCAAATTATCCGCTTTTCAGATTGGAACATAAAAATTTTCAGCTCGCGCTTCGCGCTCGCATCATTTCTGTAGCAAAACCCCATACTTTTCATGATTAAATAGGTGAATAGAATGTCCCGTTCTTAGTTCTGAACCTCAAAAGAACTCCCGCTTCGATTTGCAATAATCTTTTGTTGGATATAATCTTGTTCTTTATTAAAACGTACATTAAACTGTAATGTTTTCAGATCGAAATATCAAAATTTTAAGCTCGCGCTTAGCGCTCGCATTTTTTTAGATACCCATCTTAATCATTGGTACCAAAATTTCTTAGAATATCAAGCTTTCTGGTCAGAATATAAGTAAATTTCAGCTCGCCCTCGGCACTCGCATTATCTGTGTAGTGAGATATGTATCCTCCTCATGAGTTACTACAAACAGTCCTAAACAGGCACCTTTTTCCTGTTTTCAGGTCAGTATACTTTAAAAATTTCAGCTCGCGCTTCGCGCTCGCATTAATTTGTCGGTGAAATATGTGTCTCTATCTCATGAGTCATATATATCTATATGATATGAGTCATATATATATATATATGCATGTGTGTGTGTGCGTGTGCGTGTTTTGACAGGGTCAGGCATTACCCCTTTTTCTTTTTCAACATTTTCTTTTATGGCGCCGGTGAAGTGCAAAAATATGTGCGCCGCTCGGCAGTGCGCCCCCCTTTCGCCAAAAGCTGGATCCGCCTATGATATAAAAAAGGAAACCCTGTAGAAATGGGTAATTATAGACCCATTTCTCTACTCTCTGTATTCTCTAAAATCTTGGAAAAACTTGTATACATTAGATTGATTAAGTTTTTGAAGTCTTGTCAAGTTTTCTCAAGTTCCCAATTTGGTTTTCGTGAGAAGCACACAACTTCTCATGCCATTCTATGCCTGTTAGATAAAATATCTTCTGCACTAGATAAACATCTTCATACTATTGGAATATACTTGGATTATTCCAAAGCTTTTGATACAGTGAACCATGATATTATGTTGCACAAACTCTCCTATTATGGGGTAAGAGGGACTGCACTGGAATGGTTTAGAAGCTATCTTAATAACAGGCAACAATTTGTGCAGCTTAATGAAACATCTTCATCTATGCGACCCGTCACATGCGGAGTACCTCAAGGCTCCCTTCTGGGTCCCTTGCTTATTATTTTATATGTAAATGATTTTCCTAAATCTTCAGAGATGTTTTCTTTTTTGTTGTTTGCAGATGACACAAGTGTTTTCTGTTCTCACAGAAACTTAGAAACTCTTTTAGGTGTTGTTAATAGAGAGCTTGGTGTGCTGACGAAATGGATTCACGCAAATAAACTGTCCCTTAATTTATTGAAAACGAAATATATGTTATTCAGTAACAGTAAAACAGTTATGCCCGCTAATGTAGTCTTTGATCAGGTAAATATTGAAAAGGTATCATCTATTAAATTTCTAGGTCTTTACATTGATGATAAGTTGTCTTGGAAGGCGCATGCATCCCATTTATGTAAAGTACTCTCCAGAAATGTTGGTGTAATTAACAAGCTGAAGTTTATATTCCCTAGGAGTGTACTTCGCACATTGTACTCTTCCTTAATTTTGCCCTACCTAAATTACGGTGTGCTTGCCTGGGGAACCACAGCCAAATCTTACTTAGAAAAAATCCTGCTCATTCAGAAGAGAGCAGTGAGAATTATCTCGGCGGCTGATATGCGCGCTCACACTGATAAGCTTTTTTACGAAAACAAAATGCTGAAGGTCCAAGATATATATCGTCTATATCTCGGATGCCTCATGTATCAGTTGGAGAAAGGTGGTGTACCCATGGCTATAGCATCTATTTTTGTTAAGAATAACCAAATACACAAATACTCTACGAGGCAAGCTGCTTTATACCATGTATCATCAGTAAGAACTCAGCTCAGAATTAATTCACTTGCATATGCTGGACCAAAATATTGGAACTCTCTAGACAATTCTATCAGGCAGTGTGTCAGCTTATCTGTTTTTAAACATAAACTAAAATTTTGTATATTGTACACCTACATTGAAACGTGACATTTCGTGCTACATGTCGTGCTGCATTATTGATATTATTTTCCTTTTCTTCTGTTTCTATATCCTACTACAAGTATATGGATTATTTATAGACTGTTTTTTTTTTTCTTTTCTTGGATTTATATATGTAATGTAAATAATGTATAATTTTAGACTTATATATATAACCTCTGTAGGCCTAAACTCCTCTTCAACTCTTGATTCTGAGTGTCTAACTAAAAAAATCCTCATAGCGATATTTAAGTATTAATGCTAGATCTGTTATTTATTCATTTATACTTACTACAGACAACTGGATTAGTACCCCCCCCGCCCCTGTTTTGTCGTGTGTACTTTCCTTCCTCTACCCTACTCTAGTTAGTTGTTCTTTTATGTTATTACTGTATATATATGTATATAGTTTTTTTTCTTGCTTCTTATCTGCTTTTTTTTTTCAATGCAGACGTTTAATTATATTGTATCATACATATTTTGTTGTTGTATCAAAGGTGATCTGTGCTTAACAAGCGTTGCTTCTATATATACAGACCACCTCTTTCCCATATTTTCAATATCTTTTTAGCTCATTGTCCATAAGCTTTTATTCCTGTTGTGTTTTTTCTTTTAACCTTATTGATATCGTACATGTATGCATTGTATTTTGGTTGTGGAAAGAAATAAATGAACTTGAACTTGATAAGAACAACTTTCCCTTTACTTTTCTGTATAATTCAGTTAAACTGCCTCTTTTCTCACAGCTATATCAGTAGATCGTGTATTCTTTCTATAGGAGGGCATGTTATACAGATTTCAAAGAATACAATTATGGATGAGGAGTTTGTATCACCATAAGAAAGAGCGAAAAAAAAAATTTGGGGGTATTTTATAGTCCATCAAAGGAAAAGTTGTTCGCATTTGACATCACAAATAGTTATCGCATTGCCAATGGGAGGATCTCCATAGCATTAGTGATTGCCACATTGAAATGCTCATAACTTTACCACTATTATTGATTTTTCTCAAACTTTGTTTGACCTTATACTTTGTTTTTTCCACAAAAGCCCAATTGTTCAAAAGGTTTCATTTCCCTTTAAGGGTTGATTTTAGGAATTCATGAAGAGCAGACATATCTCAATTGTTCAAAAGGTTTAATTCCCCTTTAAGGGTTGATTTTAGGAATTCATGGAGAGCACATTACGTCAAACTTCCCTTTGAAACAATACCGCAGTTCGGATTGCGAACTGCGGTGTTGTACCCCATTTTCCATTTGGATCTCCTAAAACTCATTTCCAAGCCCTTATCAACCGCGCTTGGCCAAGTAATCCAGGGGTAATCCCGCTGTCTCAATTTCACCCCCACAGGCCAGTATATGAGTGTTGAGCAAAGGACGAAAAGATAAACAACAGCTGCGCTATTACGTAAGACTTCTCTGCCTGTAGTAGGACCTTCGGAATGAAATTATTGTATTCCATATTTAATCACGTTTTCAAAGGCATATTGTATTCAGTAACCCAATGTTAGTCCATTTTCAATTTCGAACGAAGAAAATCGACCTCGGAATAAGGAAAGTAAGCAAATAAAAATGACGGCATGCTTACAGGGACCGCACTCAGTGCTGCGCATGCATCCCATCGTGTGTGGCCCCCTGCTGTGACTGTATATGCCGGGCTGTTGTTTTATCTTCGGACCAACGTCAAGAAACAGGTGTTTTGATACTTAAATTGCTTTCTTGAGGCAGTTACGGCTGGATAAGAGAATTGATGAGAAGGGGAACTGGGGTATAGTGTTCTCAAATGGAAGTTTTTCGTCATGAAGAGCAGACATATCTCGCTAATCCACGAATGTGCACATAAGCACGGACAGGAAATATTTTATATTAAGACGTTATATTGGGGAATCACTAGTAGTCATGAAAAAGAAGCATATGTCACTACATAAAATAATATCTTGAAGTGCGAGGAAATATATTTGGTGCATATTGACTTGAAAACGGTATGTTTAACCCTAAAAAGACTGGGGGGGCCTTTTAGGCCCCCCCCCTGTACATAAATCGCGATAACTTTTTTACGCATGAAGCGTTCGCGCCGCCATTTCATGACTTTTTTCTCTCGAGTTTTGCGCAACTTTTGATACCAAATTTGTATACCCCCATGCCGCGGTTACGGAGTTACGTAACATTTTCGTATCACATGTCACGTAAGAAATTGAAATTTGTATTGGTTTGTGTGTACAGTGTATGGTATTTAAATGAATGTTATACACATTGTTTTCTAACTACATTTTTATTTGTTTCTTTCTATATTATGTCACTTGTGAATTCAAGTAGCAGTTCTAGGATATGAAAATAATGAAAAACATTGCATACAAAAATAAAGAAATACATAAGAAATGCAAAATAAAGAAATACATAAGAAATTAAAATCAAAGAAAAACATAAAAAAAAGTAGTGCAAAATACCAGAATCGCTTGCACAACTATATTTTTGGGTGCAGGAAACACTGAATAGACAAGTAATGTCACACTTTAGTTGATTATGCTATAATTGATATTGAATAAGTTATATATTACACAAACAGAAAATATATCTAGAATACTCAAGAATTTGCAAACAGGAAATTATGGACCGCAATAGGTACCAAAATATGAAAAAC
Organism: Lytechinus variegatus; assembly: GCF_018143015.1. Classification (NCBI taxonomy): domain Eukaryota; kingdom Metazoa; phylum Echinodermata; class Echinoidea; order Temnopleuroida; family Toxopneustidae; genus Lytechinus; species Lytechinus variegatus. The sequence goes on from NC_054744.1 coordinate 11,962,817, forward strand.
TCAATTTTTTGATAAAAATTTGCATATTCGCATAATTAATTATGAATATAATTTGCATAAATTATGTGATATCTCCTATACTTTGTTTTCACCAGCTAGTGTACATGTAACACATCACTTGTGTATCTTCCAAGATTGCTTTGTCTCATTGCAAGAGAGTGTAATGCAATAAAACATGCCAATTATTGCATTTCTCTACATAACGCATGCGGAGTACTTATTTGCATATTTAGTAATTACTAATTTGCATAAGCATATCTAATAATTCAAGCATGAAACAACACAATTCCATGATAAACAACCTCTTCTTACAGCTGAAAACCTTGAAACGGGAATTTATGACCGCAATAGGTACCAAAGTATGAAAAATTCAATTTTTTGATAAAAATTTGCCTATTCGCATAATTAATTATGCATATATTAAAAAATACAATGAATATCAGTATCTTGACTATGTTTTCTTTTAGAGGACATGACAAAGGATGTGTGTGCAAAATTTGGTTGCGATCGGACGACCAACGGCCGAGATCTTAGGGGGGGCCCAAAAGGCCCCCCCAGTTTTTCTAGCTTCCAAAATAGCCCAGTCTTTTTAGGGTTAAGTACAACAGGATTATATATTCCGTTAAACAGACATTGCGAGCACCAGGGACGATGAACACTTTGGCCCTGAGCAAATCATGTTCATAAAGTTATGAAAAAAATCTTAAAATATAGCATAAATATATAATATAATATAACATTATAATGTACATTCTTTTCCTCTTTTTTCCTCTCCTTTCTCCTTCCCCCTTTTTTTTGTCAGCCGATTGGGGGACATATGCCCCCCCCCCCCGTAGTTACGCCACTGCATTTACTGTTCTAAGTTTGTTTGTTTTTTTAATTACTGTAATTAATTACAGTAACATTTCGTTGCCCATTAAGTGCCTCCTGTAATATGTTCATGAGTCGGAACTCACTGCTTCGATGCTTAACGTCATTTTCTTCGAGGAACAGGACAGTCCAGTCCACATTTGCTTGCAATTTGTATAACTGTCATGCAGTTTTTAAAAAAATCCTTTAGCGAAAAATCTATACAATGCGTATCAAAAAAAAGTTTACACTTAGAAAAAATCCTGTAAAATTATATATTTGTAATATCCTGACAATTTTTCCACATTTTAGCATTGGTACAGATCCATTTAAGCAAATGACGATATAACTGTCGAAAAATATTTCCGCTTGAGTGAGCACCACTTTGTTTTGAAAAGTTGGTGAAAAATGATTTGCGCAGAACTTTGAAATAGTTATGCGAATAAAAGTAGACCTTAATCATGAAGAACACGTGGAAATTAGCAAGTAAAATTGATATGAAGATATCTTTTACCTTTTTAAACTTGTTTCCTTTCCCAAAACACTTCGAAGAGTGCATTGCGCCCCCTCCCACTCCCCCACACACCGAGTCCATCGTGACGATATTTGCTTTACACTGAGCTGTGATTTACACGAAATGGCTTAGGCTTCATTTTCATTTTGTTAATCATTGCCAAGCTTGGAAAAAGTGTGGAGAAACAAGTATTAAATGAAAATTAAATGTAAACCAACTTTAAATGATAAAAACTTAGTGAAAAATGCTGGAGATGTCTGATATAAACTTTTGTTCAGATTCAGTTATGTCCTCAGATCCAGCTGGCACAAAAAGGGTAAATGTTGTCCTTTTTAAGTGTTGAAATTTCAAATTTGGGCGGCAAAATTGTCACAAAATGCTTGAATGTATCCGTTTTATTTCAATTGGCTAAAAGTGCTAGGGAAATTTATGAGAAATGCTTCGCAGGGTAAGTTTGATTTCGCCCTTTCCCCTTGACACAGCGTGAAAACAAGCATTTCTGCGCAAACAGATTTCTGCGAGCTTTACAAAAATGGACAGTGCTCACTCAAGTGTAACATTCTGTCAAAACTTTTACTTTCATTGGATAGATGAGACCCAAACCAATAATTATACGTGAAAAAAATTACCCACATGTTGTATATTTTTTAATTCCCAGGGCTTTTTCAAAGTGTAAACTTTTTTTTGATACGCACTGTACAATGACTGACATAAAAAGAAAATAACGATAGGAAGAACAAGCTATCCGGGGCTATCCTTCAGTGTTATCTACCTATTTGTTTCATTACTCATTACTCATTTTGTGTTTTTTCTTTGATGTAGTTCCGATTCGGAAAATGACAAAAAATACAAGCAAGCAAACTAACAAACCTTGATAATATAAGGTGTCCATGTCTCCTTCTTATACCGTATGAAGAGACCGATGAAAACGGGAATTAGTATGAGTGCGAGAGCGGTGGCGATCTCAACATATGGAATCATGATCTGCGCTGCCTCCCAATATCTGGTATAGATGAATAGATTTAAGGGCATCATTCCTACCGAAGCGAGCGTAGCAACAGTGCTCATGCAAAGGCTGGGGTTGAAATGTTTGTACGGGAGAAATTAAAAACAAGATAGTTGATTAAAGTCTGGAACCAATTTAGAGGCGGATGAAAGATATGACAAAGAAATCTGACATCCCCCACTCATACACACACACCAAACAAACATTAAACAAACATAATAATAACGATAGCAATTTTATCAAAATAAAAACATTAACATTCATTTCGTTTACCAATAAAAACACAAATAAAAAAAACAAGAATAGCAATAATTGATCCTAAATAAGACTGGGAGATATTTAATATGGAAGTGGAAGCCCTAAATAATGTAAGTTTTTTGGGCATCAAGAACTGTGCGCCATAAAATGCACCACTCACTCTATGCTTGACAAATGATAGATCCATGGGGCGGGGCCAACCCTTTCCTTGAAAAAATAATGTTCGCATTAAACAAAAAAAAAGACAAATCGAAAAATTGTTTTACCTCACCCCCCTCCGTTTGGTTAAGGTTGGGTTGGGATAGGGTGCGAAAGGAATGATTTTTGTGGGGGGAGGGGTGCCTTAATTGGCTCAGAATTTTGTTTTTTTACGGGAGAGGGAATCTGGGGTCCCTTTTGATCTTCCTTGATCCACTGCTGATTGTAAAACAATAGTAGCAACAATTTCCCATTGCAACAATCAATTAGAACATAAGTCAACATACCTCAGACAAATGTTTCCATTCATCCAATAAACGAACAGGCTGGAAGACACGCCCCCTGGTGACGTAGCAACCATCAACATGCCAAGAGCGTTCGCTGCTTCCATTTTGAGTACCACGCCCAAGCAAAAGGCTAATAGAGGTAAAACAAGGAACTGGCCAGCAAAACCTATTGCAACGCCGACTGGACGACGAATCTAAACAGTTTAAAGTGGAAAGTGCAACATTATAATTTAGATAAAAGTAATTTTTGTGTTATCAGAGAGAACGAGCGAGCATAAATAATATTAATAATACAATGCAACATTGATAAGCGCTGCGTACATAGTTCCTCAGATTAGCACGACTACTTTGATGGCTTTGATCAGGCGCAGAGCATTTAAGAAAGTCCTTCCTCTATCGGGTACTCATTCACTACACCTGGGTACTGTTTCATAAAGCTGTTCGTATAAAGTTACGAACGACTCTACGCATGACTGGAACATGTTCTTAGGTCATAACTCAATTACATAGGGACATCACATAGCACAAGAAAGGATCACCAGTCGTGCGTAAAGACATTCGTATCTTACAAACAGCTTCATGAAACACCCACCTGGATGGTGAGTGTCAAACACCTTGCCCAAAGACGTGGTTACCGCGGTAGGATTTGAACCTTATGGTTTGAATCATTATTTAAAGTCCGAAAACTTATCTACTGAGCCACACCTCTACAT